>NW_015615241.1:0-895 GCF_001515605.1 Sinocyclocheilus anshuiensis
TCAAGTAAATGGTTTTATTGGTTTTGTGTTTGGAAAATTGAAAAAAAAAAACAAAAAAAACAATTGTGGAATGATTGTATTTAAATAATTTTGTAATGGAAAATTAAAGGACTCTAAAGTCTCTCTCTCCCTCTGTGTGTGTGCATGCAATATTTGCCTATATGAAAACAGGTTGATCTGCAAATGTGTTTATGAAGTTATAGCAATAAAGTAGGCTTTTATAATTGTAATAATAATAAAGAATGATGAATGAAATATAGGATGTTTTAAGTGTTTAATTACTGTTTTGTGTTTGACATTCAAGTAAATGTTTGACCTTTATTTGAATTGTTGAGATGTTGATGTCTGTCTGTCATGCTAATTGGTCTGTCTGGTCTTTTCTGAGTTGTAATACTGATGGGATATAAGTATTGAGAAGGCAGGGTTTGGAACAGTTGCAAATTGACAGAACACTCATCATGGCATCCAAGGCCAAGAAACTTAAAAGTACAGGACAAACATAGTGTCAGTGGATATATTCACAACGTTTCTGTTGTGAAAATATCGCTTTTAAAGTAGAACAAGTATTTTAATGGCATAATTCAGGTTAGTCGGGAAGATTTTCACAACATTGCTGTCTTTAGTGTGGAGAAACGCAGTTTGTTTCTGTGGGCGCAAAAATGCAGGAGTGCAGTTAGATTACCACACAACCAAGTATTTTATTGAATGTTGTTGAATTTTGTATGTGTTTATTTTGTTTTATTTTATTTTTTAGTAATGTTTGTTGTATTCTCATTTTGTTAGGTCATTCTGGTCAAGGTGTGGATATACAGGCAGATCTGGCTGTGGTCAGTGACGTGACCTTACCTTTCCTTAAGCCCAAAACACACTGCACGATTTTAGCAATCCTATAAGA
>NW_015615242.1:0-895 GCF_001515605.1 Sinocyclocheilus anshuiensis
ATATATATATATATTATATGTATTTATTTTATGTAATCTTAAAGAGAAAAAGTGTTCTGCTGAAAAAAAACATTACTTTTTTTACATTCTGCATTGTAACTGCTTCATAGATAGATAGATAGATAGACAGATAGATAGATAGTGGAGTGGATGCTCACATTACGCAGGAGATAAAAAATGCACTATGCTGATATACGGTGTTTCATTTTTATGGATTTTTTTACATTTCAAATTTTTGGTTTATGTTTTTGTCTTTCAGATTTTTTTAACTCTAGCTCATATAACTGATATATATATATGGATTTTTTTTAAATAATTTTGCAATTAGCAGAGTGGATGATATAACAATTTTTTATGATTTTGTCATTCTACATTCTAACTCTGCTGATATCAATGATTTTTACTTCTTTTTTTTTTTTGCATTTTGCATTTTGCATTTTGCAGGCAGCAGAGTGGATGCTCACGTGGCCCTGGGAGAACATTTTTTCTTTCCCAATAGAACCAGAATTATATGAAGTAAATGTGAGTGCTGATTCATGCAAATGATCTGAGCTGCAACATTCATTTTATAGCTCTATACTCTTACTGGATGTTAGCTATTGACTCATTAGTGTTTTAGAAAATGCTGATACTTGAAACATTAGTGTGCATTAAACAAGCTATGAAAGAGCAATTAAACTCTCTGCTGAGGAAGTGCAATGCCATTGTCCTGCAGTTTTAGGTGATTTTGAAGATGCTCTTTCAAAAATAACCCGAGGACAAGATTGTAAACACACCACAGCTGCTCAGAATGACTAGGATAAGATCCACACACACGCACTGCCCTCCAGAAACACACACACACAGTATTCATGAGGTCAATGCAAGATGACATTTAAAGCACAGCAGACAAAGG
>NW_015615243.1:0-895 GCF_001515605.1 Sinocyclocheilus anshuiensis
ATCTCTATTTTATTTCTCCCAGCATGCTCTTTGGCTTTGTTTGAACACACAGCAGCAGACAGGGACAGAGCGTTACTGAAGGGAGAGTTGGCTGACACTCTGACAGCTTTTTTTTTTTGGCATCATAACTTGGGTTGACTTTGAGCTCCACAAACTATCACAGACCCTCCTGATGGGAATGCCAAGTCAACTACAAGTTTTTGATGCCTTTAAGGAAGAGTTCTTCCAAAACTGACAATTCAGTCATTATTTACTCACCTTCTTGTTATTTCAAACCTTCTATTTCTCATGGAAGACAAAAATAGATGTTTTACCAGGGCTAACACGTTTAAAAGGACTGCAAAGCACTGTAAAATTAGTCTAAAATACCTGTCATAATATACATTTTGAGTAAATATTCATTGGAAAAAGTTGACCTTTACCATAGCTTTCAAACCACATTTGGAAAATCAATATCATTTGCAATCATTAATGTGAAAAAAATGTATGGATTACTTTTATTGTGCTTTTTTTTTTAAAGCTTGAGCCCCTGAGAGTGAGTAAATGATGGTAGAATTTTAATTTTGGGTGAACTATTCCTTTATTGACTTTTTAATGAAAGTTATTATAAAGTATTATCAAAACAGCTCTCTCAGATGTTTGACTTTCTCATATTCTCTTTCTCTTCCTCAGTACAACTGCAATCCCCAGCTTAAACCCTCATTTCTTTAGCAATTAAATCTTATACCGTCCTGCTTTTGCTGCTGAAACGAACCTGTCCTGCAGAACTCAAGCATGCGTGAACCAGGCCGCCCGGGGAAAATGAGAAAACGATTAGGCTGAAATTATAGGAATCACTGACCATTTAGCCGAAATTACAGACTACAAAGGTGATTGTCAAAACCAGCTTGGTGTC
>NW_015615244.1:0-895 GCF_001515605.1 Sinocyclocheilus anshuiensis
TTGCGTGTGGACTTGCTCTTGCAGGTGTGAACGCTGTAGCTCTCGCCCTGCTTCAGCAGCTGGTAGTGAGGCGCTGTGGTGCCGCAGGTGTGCTCCACGTTATACAGGTACATGCTCCCGCTGGAGTGAGCCACGAGGAACAGGCTCTCGGAGCCCGGGACCCACTTCACACACGTGACCCGGGATTTATCTATGAGTCTCTGAACAGTTCAGGAGAGACAAGACAGAGAGGACAGGAGATTAAAAGAGAGGATCATGACCAATGTATCCAGCATTTCAATGACACTGCTTTCAATTAAATCAACTCCAGAAAAAGAATAAACAAACATGTCGTCCAGAACACAACAAACACAGATACAGTGTTAGGGCCGTGTGATTCTCACCATGCAGAAAACAGACGGAATCCTGTCATAAAAATATAATTTACAGTAGAATTTGCTAAATCAGTAGCATTTCACCATCTGACAGATGCGCACAGAAACTCAAAGCCCTTCACTACAACCCGCCGAAATAAAAGTTTCACTTGAAGAAATAAATTACTATTGTACAGCAGAATGTACTTCTCAAAGTAATATTAATAATACATTATAGTTTTAATAAGCTGTATTAAGGAATATTACACAATTTCTGTTGTGCAGCAGTTTGTTTGTCAACAAATAAAAGGAACTGAACAACTTCATTGGATAATAAATTTATATTAAATCATAAAACAGAATCCAGACAAAATTTCTTTAAAAAACTAAACATTTCTAAGGGCTTTCCTTTTGGATTATTAATGTTTAATTAAACCAATAAGACTGGAAACCAGAAAAATAATACAAAATTGAATGTAGGGTGGAAAAAAGGTCTGTTTGACAGAGCCCTACGACACTCACTTCTTCATTGAAGAGTTTGC
>NW_015615245.1:0-895 GCF_001515605.1 Sinocyclocheilus anshuiensis
ATTCTCTGGTCCCACAGCAGTTCTTCACATTCTATTAAACTAACACTCTATATCTGCTTTCCTTCAGTAGACTTTAGTCCAGCTGTAATTATTAAATTAAAGTAGGGGAAGTGGAGCGTTTGCTTGACTCCACAATTAACTGAAACTGGGACTGGACTTGGCAGAAGTGAGGGGCTACTGCTTTAACCAACAAGAGGTAAACACATCATTAGATCACTGATGATGCTGCACAATGAAGAGAGCGGGTTTAGGCTCCGCTTTCAAGACAAAGCTGATGAGCTCGTATGTTACCGAGCTCTCTAAAGGGGCCACAAAGATCCAGAACAAAAATATGGATGACAAAGCTGTGCTGCTGGTCATTCCATCTTGGTTAATAGCTCATTTTTTTAGGGCTAGATATACATTAATAACTCCAAAATTACAAACCCATGATATCACAAATGCTGTCATTACCAGGGATTACGTGATGCTAATATTGTTGGCCATGGATGCAAAACTATGCAGAGATCTCCAGTCATTTAATACAGCAGCTCATGAGCAACAAAAAGATTATGAAGAAAAATCAAAGTATGCCAACTGCCACATGCCTAGGCCTACCAAATCATTTGATAGATATTGAGGAAAAGGAAAAAAAATATAGATTTATTTATTTCTTTATTTTGCCAAATACAAAATTAGTGTCTAAAACAATGTGAGAAAAGGTGTGTACATGCTGGATCTGACATACATGCATGGGACTGGTTTGATTCAATTCTTGGGGCTTGGGGACAATGACTTACTACAGTGGGAATAATAATAATAATAGCTTTGATGTTTGTTGTTTTTGTGTTGTTGTTCTGCTGTCTTTGCTCAGATCCAAACAGATGATCAGTGTGTCTTCGAGACGATCTGGAGC
>NW_015615246.1:0-895 GCF_001515605.1 Sinocyclocheilus anshuiensis
ACACTCTCTCTCTCACAAGTTCCTCTCTCCTCTACAGGTCTCCTTCTCCTTTTCATTTTCCCCTCATTCTAGTTTCAATCACTTTTTACCTGCATGTGCGCCCCAAACATCCCATAATGCATTTCTACATCTCCAGGCCTGCGGGGTCCTCTGGGTTCAGGCCGTCTTTGGCAGTTCTGAGCTAAGCGGCAAAGAGCAGACAGGAGAAGTGGGTGGCGTGTGAGTGTGTGTGTTCCCCAGCTGGAGTGTTAATTGATGGTGGAGTGCTGAGCTGCCAGATGGAGTTGGGAAGGTGCAAATTGATTCCTTGCATTCGTCTTCATTAAGACGGCAGACTCTGGGGCTTCCATGTACTGGGCTTTGTACGAAGGAGAACGAAAGACGAGTGTGTGTATCTGTGTGTTTGCTTAGAAACTCTTTTCAGGACACAGATGGACTCGGTAGCTTTTAAAGCACCGGCTTTCTTGATCCTACATCTGTTTGTGTTCATTGAAGAGGAACGAGCCGACGTTTCTGTGTTCAAAAAGCTTGAGTTTGTCTGTTTGGTCAGAGGACAGTAAAAGTGAGAGAGAACTGAAAAATGCAGCAGATTTCTGGGTCTTATACTTGTTAATACCAGGGACCGTTTAAAAAAAAAAACATATATTCTAAAGACAGCTATATTATTATATGCGGACCCTAAAACTTTTTGAGAAAAATAGCTTGCATGATATTATAAGGACATTAAAAAAGTGGTGTATATTTTATACTAAAACTACAGCAAATTGTTAGAATATGATCTGGAAAATATTTAAATTTTATTACGTCAACAGTGCATTTTTTCTAACTACTAATACATTTTTATTAAAACTTTTAAAGGGTTAGTTCACCCAAAAATGAAAATTAGCCCATGTTT
>NW_015615247.1:0-896 GCF_001515605.1 Sinocyclocheilus anshuiensis
AATGAGCTGCAGAAACCACACAGACAAGGTAAAGTCCTTGTTTATCCAAAGTTTTAGATCAAACCTGTTAGCAGTTTTGACAATCCAGCAGCATGTGACCTTAAAATTGCAGGGCAAGTAAAACGTCTTTGTCTTTGGATCCATAATCAGTTTTGATAAAAAGGCTATTTACATTTAGTCACTTCATGCATTTTCACTTGGCCACATAAATGTGTTTTATATATTGCTTTTATTTGTATGTCTCTCAGCAGAACAGATATAAATCCAGTCAACTGTTCGCTCGCGATATGCAAATATATTAGAATTCACATTTTCTATTGCATGCTTTTTTCACTCCATAAATAGTGATTATTGGTTGCTCCATCCATGTGTCTTATCCACTCGTAAGTGGGTTGTGGGACTCCCAAACTTAAGTATGCTGACGTAAACCCATTTACGCTTGGCCGCATCTTGTATTCGGCTCAAATGCGTGAAGTGAAAATACTAATATAGATTCTCAGAATTCAGGAATGAAATATAAAGTTTTTCAAATTTCTAAAATTTTGTGGTGTGCATTGAACTATCATATTAGCATTGAGTCTGAATTCAATTAGTTCATTCTTATGTGGAAATAAGGGCTACAGTGCAGCATTAATATATGCCCGAACGTCTACAAGACTGTGTGTAAACTGGCAGAATTTGGTTGGATTTGGTTTTACTTTTATTCAAGACAAAAAAAGGCAGATTTAGGTGTGACATTTTCCAAACTATGTATGAGCTTGGTTGTTAACTCGGATCTCTTGTTTTTATAAATGCACACAGGTTTCGCATTAAACTGCAGACTCTCTTTCCCTGGTGAATAAACACTGCGAAACACTGCCAAAATGGACACGAAATGGACGTTTATGCCCAATTCC
>NW_015615248.1:0-891 GCF_001515605.1 Sinocyclocheilus anshuiensis
ATAATAATAATGATAATAATAATAATAATAATAATAATAATAATATCGATAGATAGATAGATAGATAGATTTTACAAACATGCAAAATTGTCAAATTTCAAATGCAAGGATTTTATGCTTCAGTTGATTTGTATTTGATCTGACTTGATCTGAATCTGAAAACAAACATGCTTCATAAATGACATAAAAAATAGTTATAAATGGGTGACCACACAAAGAACCTGTCTGTCACGCCCATGGACTGTGTGCTTGTTTTCCTCCCCCACGTGCTCTGTGTTTACCATGTGTCCTAGTTCTTCCCTCATGTCTGATTGTGTTCTTTGATTTCTGGTGTTCCCTCATTAGTTTCCATGGTTTTGATTAATTACTCCACCTGTTTCAGTTCTCCCTGATTATGTTCCATATGTATTTAAGCCTTGTGTTTCCTGAGTCCTGCATGCTGTCCAAACGTCATTCCCCGTTCCTACGTGTGTTCCTTGTTCCCTTGCTTGGAAGAATAAATATTGTCTCTTCGTGAATTCTCCAATGTCTCCTCGCTCCACGCTCCTCACAGTAGGCAACACCGTGACAGAAGACAGCACCAAACAGTAAGCGGCGCCCCTTCTCCTCGTTTTTGTTTCCTTTGTTGAAAGTGATTTGTTTTCTGTTTTTCCCTTCCATGATCATGGAAATTGCTGTGAGATTCGTCGTCCTAGCCCACAGAAATGTTCCGTTTGTGGAGTATACCAGGGAGCTCTGTAGGCTTGCCGTTAAGACCAGAACCAGTGCGTCGTCAAACCCGACGGCCGCTCAGCTCTCAAGTTCGCCGGCCGCTCCATGTTCACGTCCGCCGGCCGCTTCAAAGCCAAGCCCGCCGGCCGCTCCTCAGTCAAGCCCGCTGGCCGCTTCAAA
>NW_015615249.1:0-895 GCF_001515605.1 Sinocyclocheilus anshuiensis
CATCTAGATTGGGCAAGTTGCTTTGCGCAGACCATACAATTAATTGACTAAAATGCTTTTGATCAAGCCGTATCATGCTGCCAATATCTTGTAAAGATTTCCTCAATAGTATCTCATCACCACAAATCTGCTCGCTCAATTACTTGAGGGGCACCAGGAAGCACCAAACATGTAAATATGCTGAAATCCATTTTCAAGGTCCCAGTAAAGTCTCAGAGTGAAACAAACCCAGCAGACTAATAAGCCATGAACTGAAAACTTTGACTGTACAAAAGATCTAAGACCTACCAAATAATACGATGGAGATTAATGAAATCTCTGAAAAATGGCTTCGACTTGATATTCAAAATTTGGAGCTCCTTTCAGACGGTTTAAATTGGGCAATGCACAAATATGAAGAGATGAAAAAAAGGAAGAAAATTACATCTTTGGCACAGAGACGTGTCTTTCAGCCTCCAACCCACCAAAGCCATTCATTCAGTCCCAACTGTTAAGGTAAAAGCCATCAAAAAAACTGATGCGTGCAGTAATCTCTGCTTTTGAGATGTACCAGTATAATAGTCAAAGTGCTGTATTATCATTCCATGCCAAATTTGCCAGTCAAAGCACCTGATGTCTAGTGCCTGATTCATCTGCTCTAGTGGAGTGGATGTTCACTGTACTCTAGCTGGAAAACTTAATCAGAGATGGGAGATGCAATTTTAGTTTATAAGTTGCAGACAGAAAACATCAGTCCCGTATACATTTACATATCTTTGCGGCAGAATTGTGGCTAACCTATAGTGTTGCATTATGTCAACATATTATAAATCCTTCTCTATGTAAAGCTTATTTAGGAATCACAACGGACTGACAGCTAAGAAACTTTGTGAGTTTTCAATAAAACTTGTCCCAA
>NW_015615250.1:0-896 GCF_001515605.1 Sinocyclocheilus anshuiensis
CCTTACCTGGTACCAGTACCACTGTCTGGATGTGTTCGCTTTTCTTATCACTGTCCTGACTCTAGTGCTCTATGTCGTCTTTAAAATGTGCAAATTCTTTATAATGCGTTGCTGTTTCAGTTCAAAGAGGAAAACCAAAAAAGAGTAATGAAACTTTTGGAAAATATATATATTTTTTTTGCTCTGAACATTATGTCTCTTAACCATGAGATGTCCATCCTGAGGTCCAGTAGCTGTCCTATTATGAACCCAACATCTCTATCGCTAAGATGTACCTCATCAACACATCCCTCAACTTCGGATATACTCTTATCTTACTGTAATAAACATAATACAATAATTCTGAACTATTTCCTCATTGATGCCACCTTTGGTTGTTTACCACTATACCAATACATTTGAATTGAATTGACGTGTTTTATAAATAAAACAATCTGTTTACTTTTCTGCAGATATTTTGCTGTAGTGTTTGTACTATTTGAAACTCCACATTGTGGTAGTGCTAATATTGGTGGGTCTTGCACTTGTTTTGCTCCATTTGTAATTTGTAATTTCTTCATTTGTCACCGGATGAAACTGCCTGCTAAGTATAATGTAAATTTAAACATTCCACATGCAAGCATGCATTTAAATTGAGATTTTGAAATGGATTTAAAATATCTAAAATATATTTGGATATATTTTTTAAAATATAAAGTTTTTAAACATTAAGAACTTTACAAATATTTAGCTCCAAACAAGAGGGAAAAAGTATGCTCTTGTTTCATTTATTCCGCAGTCATCGTTAAGTAACGCGTGGCTGCCCCCTGTGGTCATTGTATATCACTGCAACGGGACTTTTATTTTGAAGGCTGTCTGCTTTAGTAGTTTACTTCACATCACGAACGACCAGTCGA
>NW_015615251.1:0-896 GCF_001515605.1 Sinocyclocheilus anshuiensis
TTTTTTTCCCAGCAATTCTGCGTGGTGTGTTTTAATTTGTCTGGCAATCAAATGAAGGCATAAAACATTAACAATTGAATTAATCTTTTAATCAAGTGAAAACTAAACACTTACATTTTTTTTGCCAAAGTGCTGCAACACAGAGGTTTTACTGTTAAAATTAAGATTAACTGTGATTATTCCTTAAAAATGCATTTTTAATAATAATTTTATTAGTCGTAGTTGTAATACTGTTGCATTAAGACGTACATTCTGTACATTACTCTACAATAGTAATATATTTCTGTTATCGTTGCTTCAAGTTAATCCGAGCTTATATTTTGGCGAGTTTTAATGAAGACCTTTGAGATTCTGATGGTAGTTTTTCTTAAAAGAAACATTGTAAAGCTTGGTAAAGTTGATGTGTTCATGTCCTCAAACAATGAGACACAGACGAACGTCACACGTGACATTTAACATTTAAACACTTGCTATGAACACACATGCTCAATAAATGTTGAAGCATTTTAATTTTAAGATGCTCTTGTTGATGTCTCCTTAAGTAATTTGCTGCTAGGAAAGAAACAAGATCATTCATCGTGAGCTGTCTGCACTCCCTGGCTTGACCTCTCATGACCTTTGACCCCTAGATTAAGGTGTCTGTGTCGTCCGGTGGAAGCTGTATCCGCACCTACCGGCCAGAGATCAAGAAAGGCCGCTATAACACCATTATCCTCCACGTGAAGACCGTTGCTGCTGATAACCTGCTCTTCTACCTCGGATCGGCCAAATACGTGAGTGTAAAGCTGTCTGGATCTCTTCAGGTCTTCTGCTTAAGCGATCAGTCTGTGGATCACACTCCTGGACATGTATGTTTGAGTCAGTAACAAAGATGACGAGCTCCTTACTTTCTCTTA
>NW_015615252.1:0-896 GCF_001515605.1 Sinocyclocheilus anshuiensis
ATCATGTATCATACTGAAGGTGACACCTAGCTTCTTTTCTGGTCGCATTTTAACAAAGTGCACATTTTCAAAGTGTACTTAAGAGTGTTAAGAAACAGACATGAAAGTGAACTCTCTTTAAGTGCACATTTCATTAATATCTTCAAGTAGTTTTTTTAAACATACTTTTAAGTACAAGTGCACATTCACTAAAATGAGGCACATTTATTTTCATAAAGGCATTTTCCATGCCATATGTGTTATAGGATATTTAATGTATTTACAACAATTTTGATATAATAAAGCAATTATGAAACAGCAAATATGGGATTGCTATTAGACACTCACCTTACATTATATTAATAAAGGTTTTAGTACATTCACTTGTTACCCAACAGATACTACCAAAAAGTATAATGTTATTGGAAGTTAAGTTTAGAATTCACAATGATTATATTAAAAGCGCTTAGAAAGTTGATTAAAAAAGCCACTGTTGGCTTCATAACAAGTGGCCAGTGCAGATGATTATGTATGCAAACGATGAGTTCTTAATTTGTGAATGTGTGTGTGATGAGTGTAGGATCAGAGCCAAGCGCACACATGCGGCTCTATCTCTCCTCATTTGTTTAATCTAATGAACTGACAAACGGGTTCAGATGTTTGACTCAGATGTTCTGAGCCATTTAAAAAATGCGTTTGATATTTCACCTCTCGAGCTGAGCACTGCCTCCGGGCCCGACAAATTGCCCGTGCCCGGGTCAATTACTCGCATTCGAAATGAGTCGAATATTATCAAGCTGTTTATTTGTGGTGTGAATCCATATCCCCTGCAGCCGATTATGCAGCTTCCCTCTAAAAGTGCTCTTTAGCATTTCTGAGTGATTCATAGCGAACGCCTTCATTATTCTGTGCGGCTG
>NW_015615253.1:0-896 GCF_001515605.1 Sinocyclocheilus anshuiensis
GAGCTAAACTAGAACATGACTGGGATGCCACTACAAATAACAGAGGACTTCAGCACGGCAGAGTGAAGAAACACTAACTTCTCTGAACAAGACACCAGTTCTCTCAGCCAGCCAGAGTAGAGACAAACTACATTGGATATTACAAAAAGTTCTCCTCTCCCAAAAGAGACTCAAAGGTAAGAGAGACTTTCAGAGTCTTCTTTTGAAATTAGAGTATTTATAAAGTGCTTTATACAGTATAGTTTATCTCTATATCATTTTATGATTAAGCCTTACCTTATATACTTATATAAACACATAAATATGTAGCCTATCTTGTTTATTATGTATGAAGGACTAAGACAAAGTAATGCCAACAAATCATAATTTGATCAAGCTTAAGTTAAAATAAGTTTATACTAGAATAAGGGTGACTTTACTACATGTACTTCAGTCTACAATGATTTAGTTTGATAACTGGCTTTAAACCACTATACTTTAAAATAGACATTTACTCCAATTCAGTTTTACCGAATGTACGTTTTCTGTGGTACTAATCTAAAATCTTTCTTCTGTTGCCAGCTTTAAGAGGCTCACTCTTTCGCCGTAAGAGCTGCACACTGCGTGGTATTCCTGGCAGCTGGAGGTTTGTGCGTAGCGCCATGGTCACCCACAGCAAGTTTGACAACGCAATGAGCAGCAGCCTGTTTGACGCAAGCATGCGGCTGCCGTCTCACCGTTACAAGACCTTCAGCTCGAAGCTGCAGTTCCAGATGGTGCAGCATGCCGTCAGGATGCTCCAGGAGAGCGGCTTCTACTGGGGCTCCATCAGCGGCAAAGAGGCCAATCACCTGTTGAACTCAGAGCCCAGTGGGACCTTTCTGGTCCGAGACAGCTCGGACAACCGGCACTTCTTC
>NW_015615254.1:0-896 GCF_001515605.1 Sinocyclocheilus anshuiensis
ATTTTTTTAATGCTCTAAACAATGTAATGACATCAAAAAATTAAAAAAAATTCCTAAAATGTTTTGCCGGGTCTTAAGAGGTTAAACGCTAATCTGATTGGCTGAATTTTCCCAACCAATATATGTAAGGGCAGGAAGGTTTTTTCTTTTTTATTAGACCATCTAGAAATAAAGTTGTAATACTGAGGTGATGTTGAATCAATCACAGGATTTGACCAAGTTTACCAAGTTAGCGGTATCAAATCTTTGACTTTAAACCAAAGATACTCAGAATTCGGTTTAATGCACTTAGTAGCAAGTTAACTGCTATCCACAAGCATCACAATACAATCACTGGCCACTTTATTACGTACACCTTGCTAGTACCAGGTTGGACTCCTTTTTGTATTTAGAACTGCCTTAATTCTTTGCGGCGTAGATTGTGCTGGAAACATTCCTCAGGGATTTTGGTCCATATTGACATGACAAATATCATGCAGTTGCTGCAGATTTTTTGGCTGCACATCCATGATGCAAATCTTTTATTCCCCCACATCCCAAAAGTGTTTTGTTGGATTGGGATCTGGTGACTGTGGAGGCCATTTGATTAGTGAACTAATTGTTTTAAATGGCTTTGTGACATGGCATATTATCCTGCTTGAAGTAGCATAAGATATGTTCTTTTTTTCACCAAATTGACCCTCCGCAGAGAGCTTGATTGACAGGCAATCTGACCAATCATATTGCTGAATCTGCCATTTTGTCCGACAAACAAACCAGACAGGAGAGCAGATTAACGTGGGTGGACTTAAACTTGAAAAATTGTGTGTATTGACATCTTTCCACAGTTGAAATAAAATACATTCTGATGCTCATTCATGTTTATTTCGTGCTTTAAGTAAATATGAAAAGATGAT
>NW_015615255.1:0-896 GCF_001515605.1 Sinocyclocheilus anshuiensis
AGGCAGTTATACAGAAATACTTTGATGACAGACTTTGCTCGGGCATCTCAGAGCGACCGTAACAACACTTCAGATGCTGTGGACGAGATCGCTCCGCTGGCTAGTCAGGTTATCCCGTCCCATACGCAGTCACAGGACTGTTCTGATGCGCATGCAGGAATTTGTTCATTGGCTCGTTTCCATCTCCCATTATTCACAGTAACCCTTTTTCACACAAGTGAAACCACCTCAGACGAGCGTCAAAACTTTTTTGCTAATTAAGGGATTTTTTTTTTCTAACTTTGGCATTTCCATCACTAATTTCTGATGCGATACGTCAAAATGTGCATAAAAACAGAGTGATGTTTCATTAGTGTTTCTCTGATGGACTGACTGTCTGTTTCACACAGCGTGGATGAACTACAGCAGCTGAACATGTCAGCTGTGCAGACACTAACATCCATTTATCTGTTTATATCAATCATTCATTTTGATGAATCAAGATCTGTAAGTCTATGCTGTATTCAGCTGAACTAAACTTCACTAAACACTATTTGCTATCCAATAATCACAATAAGCTTTGTTACTTTGAAACATTTACTCAGCTTTCAAATCCTGTCATCACAAAATTCAATAAATGTGGTTTTGTGGCTCTTTAATGTGGCGTGAGATCACTATAACAGAATGAAACCTTTTCATTTTCCAGCTTCTATTAGCTGATGATTAATTGGAGAGATGGCGTCAGAGTCTGTACCTTAAGGTTGACGGGTGAGATGGCCTCGATGGACGAGTCCAGAGGATAGATGTGGACTCTCTGCTCGGTGTAGGTGTGGAAGTTCAGCAGAGCCGAGACCAGATTCTGCACAAAACCCAGAGCCTGAGCCGCCACGTCACGAGCCTTCAGCTGCACACACACA
>NW_015615256.1:0-896 GCF_001515605.1 Sinocyclocheilus anshuiensis
CACAGAGGGAGAACCCACAATCAACAGTCCACAGGGGTGTGACAAAAACAGTTATTTTAAATTATAATAATATTTCTCAATATTACTGTATTTACTGTATTTTCGATCAAATAAATGCATCTTTGGTCAGGATAAGACTTCTTCAAAAACATTACAAATCTTTCCAGCCCCAAATTTTTGAGCAGAAGTGCATAAAAAATGTACTTGTAGAATTTAAAAACACTGATTTTATTTTTGTGCATTTCATTTTTTTTACACAAAATATAATATAAACATATTTAACAATTTTAGAAACTAGCATACGTATTTATAATAATACTCTAGAAAGCAAAACATGGTGCATCCCTATAGTTAATATTATCAGTCATTAGCGATGTCAACGTGAAAAAGTCATTTTAGAGGAAGAGCACTTATTAAAAATAACAAAGAAAAACAATTTTTTCTTTGCCACAGCCTTTGTGCGCCCATGAATCATTTAAAATAAGACCAGAAACATGTGAAAAGAGTGTAAATATGGTCAATTATAATTGTATACTGACTTAAAGCAAAGAACCGTTTGGTTTAACAATCCAAAATTTCCATAATATTTCTCAAAGACAAAGCACAGTCTGGCACTGAAATCAATGTGCTGAGAATTCATTAATCAAAATTTTGCGCACATATAAAAGATGGTCTCTGAAATGCTCAACGACTGACGTTTTCTCATCTTAATGCAGCTACTAATTGCTTAGCTGCCCTTCTGTGCTGGAAAAGCAGGTTATCATCTCCGATTAATTTGGCTCAAGAGACACAGAGTGCACCATTGTTCCACAGCAGCTCTATGAAAATAAGATTCTTTCCGTGAATGCATGGATTTAAAAAGACTTCTGCATCTAATCTCTGTCCAATACTTTTCC
>NW_015615257.1:0-896 GCF_001515605.1 Sinocyclocheilus anshuiensis
ATTTGCTGCTCAAGAAACATTTCTTATTATTATCAATGGTGAAAATTGTTCAATACTTTTGTGAAAACCAATGCATAAAAAAAGACTGGGCCCAAACTTTTGAATGGTAATTTTCTCCTCCCGTTTAAAAGTTGATCATTTTACTTTGCAGTCCTAACTATGTGTGATTATATGGATAGTTGGATAATAATTTCATTATTTTCATATTTCCCCCTTGATGTCAATGATTAAAGAACTTTACAAGAACGCCATGACAGTTCTAATTGGGGAAGTATTCATACTCTTTTCCTTGTGGGTATCTCATTTGACACTATTTGACTGACCAGTTACAAACACCAAACTTCAGTTCAAATAATTAAATTGTTCTGTAACATTCATTAAATGTGCTTGAAAGGATGCATGAAATGCCTGAGAGCAACATACTGATTTCTGCTTATCCACTAAGTGATCAAGAGTCACTAAATCTATAAACATGCCTAATCATACATTTCATAGTATTGCTTTTAGGAATATAGCATTTAGAACATTGTATAATTGCTGAACAAAAATAGATTACATTTATTTTAGCAGAAGAATCCAAACTAATTTTTAACATCATTATCATTAAACGTTTTTGACATTAATGTTCAACACACTAATTATACAGTTTGAATGACAATCAAATCTGTCTCCAACCTGGATTTATTATAAGTATATGCTCTACAGTGACACTGTCCCAGTACTAATGATTCATTTTAAGAAATACATAATCCCTTAAAAGCACAACATTGCCAAACACACTGTTATAGAAGTGCCCTCTTTTCATTTTCACTGTCTACCAAAGGAAAAAACACTAAATCTCTCCCAAATCTCAGCCCTGCACGCTCCAAGGCATCACTGTCTTCAGGAGGAAGAGA
>NW_015615258.1:0-896 GCF_001515605.1 Sinocyclocheilus anshuiensis
TAATTCCTCATATTTCTTCCTTTGCCAGTCACTAATGTGCTCCTTCACAGTTAAGCTCAGTAAAGATTCTTGACGGCTGTGATTTTTAGACATACAGTAGTAGGTGGAAAGAAATTATGATTATTGAAAGTACTGTCATGTCTGAGTTGAATCTAAGCTGAAATGAAAGAGGAGTTTAGTGATTTTTAGAAAGTTTGACTGTTGTGCTGTGTGAACCTGACTTTTATGTATAAGTTTGCCCTGTATTGTTGAGACCTTTATTACAAAAAGAATGACAATGACTCACAGTGCGTTTGTGTTGTTTCCTTTGTGTCTTTTCTTTTTTAATGGGGTTAGGTGGGTTACTGATTTAGGTTTACTAGCATAATGCTTTAAAATTTGCATTATAAAATAGCAGCACATCAGTGAATTGGTAATGCAGGCAGTTAATTACAAAAATTTCTTATTTATCTTTGACATTCCAAAATTAAGCTCAGGGTAAAAAGAGCATAATACATGAATCCATGAACATCCTTCTTGCAACAAAATGCAGACATCAAAATCATGTGGCATAAACATCAAACTAGTGTAGTAAATAGATGATCGATCATGCTCTATCTGACCTGCTGTAATTTAACAGCTAAACTTCTGGTGACTCATGACCACATGCCTACATTTGTTACCGTTTGTTCTCCTGACAGCACATGATGTGCTACAAAGCAAACCCCTAATGAGGGGAAATGTACGGAATAAAAGAGTCGAGGGCAAATGGCTTTATTATAACTGCAACAGAAATCAGATGCTTTGAAATTCAGCTGACATTAGAAATGTCTACTGTCTCTGTGCCACTGTCCAGTTCGCCACAGGCTTTTAAACCACTCACTGTGGGTACAGAGCTCCAGGGATACATATATATA
>NW_015615259.1:0-896 GCF_001515605.1 Sinocyclocheilus anshuiensis
GAGGCTTTATCTTTTGTCTGCATTATGAACACTACATAAAGTCAGGTTCAGAATTTTTGTTTGATTTTGTTGACATTAGAATGAAAGGTTTTTACAGATGGGATTTTGGATTTCTCTTTTTATCATTCTGTAAATCAGAAAATACTGTCAACAGACACCATACATTCACCATGTTTTTAAGAATAAAATGTTCTATAAATCATGGTGAATGATAAACAAACCTCTCTTTTATACCCTACAGAATATAGGCAAGAATAAAATAAAGTTTAGTGTATGTACAGTAAGTGGAGTAAAACAGGGGCCGAGAGCTGTGGGAGCGGAGTGAAGTGTAAATGAATCACACCTGTGTGCCACACATTACTCTCGAGTCCCTCTCGAGGAGGAGTGATGAGAGTGTTTACACTGCAGTCGTCCGTGAGGGGTTGCCACTTACTTTTGTTTTGGCTGTTTGTTTATTTTGTTATTAAAGTTTATGTTTATGGTTGGCTGGTTCCCGCCTCCTTCTTCCCTGAACTATGGACTGTATTACATTGGTGCCGAAACGCAGGTTGAAGGAGGGACGCGCTATCAGAGAGCCCTCGCCGCTGGGGGAAATGTGCGGTGCATGGAAGGAGCAGAGTCTGCCACCGTGGATGCCTGAGGCTGCTTACCGGAAGAGCTTGATTTTGGGATGGAGGAGGCACTGCCGTTCGCTGTAGGCTGAGGCCTGTGGCCTCCACCAGGGACAGCGAGGGAAAGGGGGGCTTGCTTCCAGGTGCCGTAAACTGGAGGAGCCGTCGCCGGCCATCTAGGGCTGGGAATCGAGAGTCGATTCCAAAGGTTGGCATCACTCCCATCAAGGGAATCGACTTCTCATTCAGAGCCGTTTTCAGTTCAACAAAGCTTATCTATGGGTG
>NW_015615260.1:0-896 GCF_001515605.1 Sinocyclocheilus anshuiensis
CTTAAACTTGAAACAGGAATTCAAGGCATGGTTCTTTTGACAGAATACGCATGTGACATGAACTGTTTTGTCAAATTGAGCTTTTGTTTCTTTCTTGCTTGTCTCACTTTATTTTTTCTGTTCAGTACAGACACTTGTAACGAAACTACTTCCCTTGGTAGTAACCTTTTTGTGTATAAAGTCAGAAGCTTTGCTTTTCTTCCAACTTCTTTGCACTTGTTAGCTCCTGAATGTCTCCAAACAAGGGGTAATTTTTTACTTTGGCTTGACAGTCATTATATTCCACTAAGTCCGAAAACCTAGCTCCTCTGCCTGTCCGTTCATGAATATCATGTGCCACATTTCTCCAGCTCTCTCTCATTTTGTAGGGAAGTTTAGAGATGATAACCCTCATGTTAGTAGGGTTGTACATTTCAGCCATGGAATCTACATCCTGCATAGTGTTGTGGCATCCAATCAAGAAAAGAGCATATGCATTTAGCATCTTCCCGTCTTCCGATTTGATCTGAGGCAATTTTAGTGCCTTCTCAATGTACGCTGACGCAATTCTGAGTTTGTCACCGTAATGATGTTGCAATAGCCTTCTTGCCTATTTATATCCATTTTCTGCACTCATATGTCCACAACTCCTTACCAGGCCTTGGAGTTCACCACTGGTATATTGCTCCAAATAGAAAAGCTTGTCCTTAGTGTTCTCAGTTTTACTGTCTATGCTATTGTCAAAGGCTCGCATAAATGCTCTGAAGTTAAGAGGATCACCAAGAAAGATTGGGACATCGCTTTGTGGTAGTTGGGACAACTTTTATTGTTTTACTAGCATTTGTGTGATCTCATTTTGTATTTTCTTTATTTGAAATAGATTGTCCTCTGAATTTTCAGATTTTGGAAAATTTTGA
>NW_015615261.1:0-897 GCF_001515605.1 Sinocyclocheilus anshuiensis
ATTACATTACATTACATTACATTACATTATATTATATTATATTATTTGTTACTTCCTCTGGAATGCAAAGGAGAAATTCTGAATAATGTGCTAGTTGCTCCTTTTCATGAAAATATAATGAACTGGGATTTTTAAATTATTATTACTCGGCATTAATTTTTTTTCTCTTTGACTTTAGAAGTCTTTAAAAAGTCTTTATGGTCCACGTCTATGATACTTTCCCTTTTAATTTAAACTTGTTCCTTTTAAGGGTAATTTCATGGATTAATTAAATATTTTGTATTCCACAGAACAAGCATACAGATTTGGAAAAACATGATGGTAAGTAAATGACGACAGAATTTATTAATTTTTTTATTATTTTGGGTAAAAATAATAAAGCAATAAAATGCGTAAAAAATGTAAAAATAAACTTTAAATTGCCAAATATCGATATTGTTAATGCCAAGTGTCTCAGAGTGAAATTTTTTCATAATGCTCGCTGGAATCATTTAAAGTTAGCATTGTACTCGATATACACATTCATTCCTTCCACTCAAATCACACTGGCAGGTCTTAGCATTGAAAAAGCGCAGTTATTTTCGAACATTTCATCCTTTACACACATGCCTGGCCTCGGGGCCTTCCAACTTAAGTGTTTTTGCTGGCCGTAAACGAGCAAGGTTATTTTCACTTCCTAATGGTCACCCACGACAACCAGCTCATAATGAGCACTTGCCACCGAGGATTGTTATTTTCTTAAGGACCAAATTAAAAAAGAAATCCCAAGCAGCCGCATCATTACAGGAAGCCTAGAGGAACTATTTCCAGGTCATTAGTTGGCTCGCCTGGCCTTCTTGCTTCCACCGGCTAGGGAGAAAGGATGTGATGAATTGTGCATCCGTTCAATTTGCGAAG
>NW_015615262.1:0-897 GCF_001515605.1 Sinocyclocheilus anshuiensis
AAGGATCGCCGCTTCAACCTGCACGAGGGATGCAAACGCACTCTGGAGATTTCTAATGACATCATCATTATCATCATCATCGTCATCACCACCACCATCATCATCGCCTTGCACTCCCGTGGTCCGAGACCTTTGACCTTCTCTGGCTGGTCCATATTTTGGTACTGGAAGCCCGTCCCCCCCGCTTACCCCTTCCGCCCCCCCACTCCTCGAGATGTGGCCCTGTTCCCTCTCTCAGACCGCTGGCAGCAGCAACACAGTCCTCCTCTCGTCTCTCTCATAGCAGCTCTCAGGGATCTGTGGCATTACCGATCTCCTCCGTCCACGGACAACCTGCCACCACTCGGCCAAAAATAAGAGAGAGAGATCTCTCCATTCAGTGCCGAAACAAACGCGATGTTATTTCCATGTGCACCTTTTTCCTCTGGAATCGGATTTGTCCTTTGTATAATCTCGCTGCTGGTTCCGTGGGACATCTATCGTTGCTGCCACGATTTAATAGAGCCAAAGGAGCCTTTTGTGAGATCGGGAGGTAATTTGCAATGCAAATGATGGCCTGTGCGAGGATGACTGCTTCTTATTCGACAGGCTCCCTCACTCCAACTCTCATATTGTTTTAACGTTAACTGCTCCGATGTCAAATGGATTATAGCTTCCGTTTTGAATCTCATTACCCTGTGAAGAAACTGTCATTTATTTTTGTTGCGAGCATACCTACTTTTAAGAACTACAAATTACAATTGTGAAGTCCCGTGCCTATTTTTTATTGTTTTAGCAACTTCTTCACTTGGATTTATTCTTACACACAAGACACGGAGGTATCCGGGGATTACTCTTGTGGAATTGGAAGCAAGTTGTTATCTTTGGTTATCTAGCTGTATGAGTATGTTGCACTTC
>NW_015615263.1:0-897 GCF_001515605.1 Sinocyclocheilus anshuiensis
ACACACACACAAACACACACACACAAATTAATTTGAAAACCAACAGATTTTCAACAAATCAAAAATATTGGTTGGGTAACATACAGCATAACAAATCCACTAACATGTATCACATGTTTAAATAAAGTTTTGACAAAAGTTTTATAAAATGATAAACCTCACATTTCAGCCTTTAATTTTTTGTCAAAATGATACAATAGAGATTTTATCTACTTCATAAACAATTCTACATAGGCTACTTTATTATTATAGCGTTTTAGAATTTTTTAGAAGGCACATTAGTTTGTTTTCCATCTATCAATTAAGATTTACCACAAACTTTTGGTCCAGATGTCGCATTGGTCTGAACAAAAACAGCAGACAGGCTGAATAAAAGCTTAAATCCACTGTCTGACAGCAGGTACTTATGGAACAGCAGAAATAGAGCTGTTTTCACGGTAAACTCTCTAAACAAAGGACCGCTGCGATCATAAACACTACTTTATTACACATTTCAACCTTATATTTTATATTTCAAAATTATTTGTTTATTTAAATGTTATCATTTAACTCTAATGTTATTAATTAATAGTGTTTCACCAACTCACGAACCCCCTGAAAGAGCAGTAGATAAGAACATATGCGTTTTCAGCACCATGGACAGAGTATGTCGGTGCAAAAGAAGATAAAACTGCAGTTTAAGCCTTCGTGCAACGAGAGTATATTAATTTAGGGAGAAATAAGGTAAAACTGATTCTTATTTCTCCTCAAACCTGATATAAAATCACCTGAATAAGCAATATAGAGCACGAAAAATCAAAGTAGAAACACCAGCTAATTAAAGCGTTTTCCTCACGTCACGTGTGATACAAATCTCTTACCTTTTCTTTATTAGGAAGTGTTTGTGTTCTGGTAAAA
>NW_015615265.1:0-897 GCF_001515605.1 Sinocyclocheilus anshuiensis
CTTTATTTATTTTCCAATTGCTTATCTTTATACTTATGCTAAATCAATTTTATTTTACTGTTACATTTAACTAATTTGAAACTTTTTAAAATTTATTTGTCTTTTTGAAAGTCATTTTTAAAGTGACACTCCCAGTCCTCCATTGTAAAACACTACAACTAAGTTTATACTCAAAAATATCCTAGAAAAGGCTTATAGGATCATTAGCTGCTGACGAAGAGATTATTTTTTTCAGAGTGAAGGCCTATTATTACTCGGTGTAGTGCAATAAAACTTTGTGTTCGTTCTATAAAAGTAGTACTAGATACCCTGCTGGAAAACAAACAGCTAGACATAGCTGATCTATCTCGTCTCCTAACCTGGCCAAGCTTGTACACAGGCAAGTTTAAGTGCTCAAAACACCTGTAAAACCAGCAAAACATACCAGCCTGACCAGACTAGGACACCAGCTAAGACAAGCAATACAGTTTAGAAAAAAGGCTTGATGCTTGTTTTTCAGCAGGGTAATGAAACTCGTACTTCACATGTGGTGTGCTCGGAGACTGTGATGTTTTAGACTCCAAAATGTGTGTATTTGCTCCAGTAATAGTGAAAAATAAATGTGAATTAAGATTGAGTGCATAACCATATGAGGTAAGCAACTCCAGATGTTGAATCCAACATCAGTCCTACTTTAAAATCTCTACTTATGAGTGACTAGACTCCCCTTTCTACATTTGTGATACCTTTGTGCTTCTCCTCTCACTCTTCAACAGCCTTTGTTACCCCATTTGGTCTAGTTGTTACCCACTCAGCCCCGACTAAAAACTGACTATCTTTTGGTTACACCTCCAAACAGGAAAGAAGAACTCTCTCCTGCTCCAGAAATTCCAGAAGGATCTGAACGCTGGCGTCTTC
>NW_015615266.1:0-897 GCF_001515605.1 Sinocyclocheilus anshuiensis
GGGGGGGGGGGGGGTTCACATAACACTTTAAAATTTACTATGGGTAGATCTTGAGTGCAACGTAATTCACTTTGAATAAAAGTATCTACCAAATGTAAATGTAATCATGTAAGTTATCCTTTAAAAACTGATGACAAGATGTAAAGCTTCTGTCTTTACAGTAGCTGCTTTAAACTGAGGGAAAAGTTACACTGGCAGTCACACAAAGTTCCAGCTGACCAGCGTCACGTGATCATCACTGCCCATTTCCAAGACCAAAACATTTATCATCAAAAGCATAACTCTACTTATGATCCCCAAAGCACAAACAACTACCTTCAGCGGGCGGTTGCAGCAGGAATAAAGCTTTTGTGTTGCCTGTCTATAGCCGCTTTATCGCACTAGTCAACTTACATGAAGTCATGCACTTCTGTCTTCAAACATAAGATTCATGAGATGATCGGGTGTACAGTTAACACAGATGCGTGTCTTTTCATAGTGATTGAAAACGAACATTATCGCCGTATTATCGCATTTGTCTATCAACAGTACCTGCCTGAGTAACATCATAAGCTATGCTGTTAGCATTGCCAGCTAACTGTGCAGCGAACATTATTTTTCAAGCTCATTCAAGAAACAAACAAGCGTGTTTATTATCGCACGGACTGACAGAAAGGCTCAAGTTGAATGTCTACCTTATCAGATCTCGGAAGTCCAGAAATGACAGCACCAGCAGTAAGGGATCAGACGGTAAGTTATCCAGGCTGAGCGCTATGGACGTTGCCATCTTTTTAGCGACTGCAGAACCGAAACCCCGCCCCTTCACTGCGATGACGCTGCTCTGTTATCAAATATAGCGCACATGTCGCCACCATTACCCCAGTAACTTTTTCCTTGTAAACAGATTTAACTGTGATA
>NW_015615267.1:0-897 GCF_001515605.1 Sinocyclocheilus anshuiensis
ATGACATGGATTTTTTTATTATTTTAATATGTTCCTTGAGGTTTACTTATAACGGTAAAGTAGATGTCTTGCTCTGGAGGCTGTGTTTATGCAAATGTTTGTTCCCGGCTGACGTCATCTTGCACCTCAGATCCAAAACGAGCCATTTTTGGAGCTTGAATAAATAAATGCTTTGTTTATAAAGAGGAGGACTTTTTAAGCTATGAAACTTGCAGGATGTTTTAATGGTACAAAGTACTCTTATATTCCAACAAATCAAGGCAAATTTGATTTCTCATGTCATGACCCCTTTAATGAGTGAGAGCAAATTATGACAAAGTTTTCCATTTTGGCTGAACTATTCCTTTAAGACCAAGAAAGGATTGCCATTTAGTTGCTTGAATGGACTAACAGCATTTTGCTCAATGTACACTAACAAATATAAGACACTGGTGTCAAATAACAGCCCAGATCAATGCATGCATGCCTCTTAAATTTTTCAGACGTGGCTCTCAGGTTGCTGTCATTGGATGGCCGGTGTGTAACGCTGTAGGCTAGCTGATGGCTGGCATGTCTCTGTGCTGCCGGGTGCCTGCACTAGAGCTTTTATTTTATTTCTGCTTGTCCCCCTTACTGGGCTGATTGTCTGTTCTTTCTTTGTATTCTTTCTGGGTCTCTGAATTCAAATTCATTTCAAGCTACATGTCTTTCTCTGTCTTCTTTTCTCTACCTTTCCTTCCTTCTGCTCATCCTTTTCTGTCTGCTCCTCTCTGAACTCTGTGTCTGTCACCTCCTGCCCCTCTCCCCACCCCGCACCTCTCTCCCCCTTCCCCGACAGACATATCCGATTACAAGAACAATAACAATAGTGGCCAAGCTGTCAATCAAAGAGGTGATCTCTCCACAGTGACCAATGCT
>NW_015615268.1:0-897 GCF_001515605.1 Sinocyclocheilus anshuiensis
CAAAAATGCAATGGAATTTTGGGAAAAATAAAACCGATTTTGTTTCAGCCGGGTCTTACATTCACCCTCCTGTGCAGAAGAAGCTCAACTGTACGACAGTGTAAACTTTATTTTCCCTCTTCCACAAACTGCTTCCCATTTCTCTCTCTTTTTTATTATTCACATCATCTTCCCGCGAGCTCAGAAAGTGACACTGCTTGTGTCTCCGGCTGTAATCTGTGCGCGGGGACGGAGAGACAGATGGATGGACAGATGAGGAGCAGAGGGGAGTGAAGGAGCTCCAGTGTTTGGCTGAGATGAACTGATGTGGCTGATGCACTGTGGCATTTCTGTCTGCCTGTCAGCGGTCAGACAGTAGAAGAGCTGCCAGGCCTGATGCTAACAGCAAGACTACTGTCGAAACCAATCCGGCTCACCGCAGCGCTGCATGCAACAAAACCTCTAAAACCAGCCCAGTGATCGCAAGGCTCTCAGGTAGTTTCTTGGTGGTACAGAAGCCTGTGGTTTCTCCCAAAATATATTTGGACACTTAAAAATGTCTGAGTATCATTGCATTAGATAACACATATTAAATCAAGTGGCCTATGCAAACAAAAACAACCTACAGCAAACCAGCGTTTCTTTGCAAAAACGTTTCTTTCAAGTTCACACTGGTGATTTACCTTCACATTTCAATGCAAATGCATTTCCAGGCAATGCATGTATTGATAAAAGCTAAATGCAATGCAAGTAAATAAAGCAAACTAAAATAAATTAAAATAAAATTCACAAGCTGACTGTCATGTAATGGTTAGAAGTTTTGTTTTTTATTATTTCATTTATTTATTTTAGGTATGAATTTTATTTGTCATATATTAAAAAAAAGTTAATTGCTAAAAGAAAGAAAGAAATAAACAA
>NW_015615269.1:0-897 GCF_001515605.1 Sinocyclocheilus anshuiensis
GTAATGCATTACTTTTAAAAGTAACTTTCCCCAACACTGTTTAGCAACATGACTGTGTGTAGTTTATATTTCAGAACAACACGTGAAAGTTACTTAATTCAGGCAGCCCTTATCATAAATTAACTGTCAGTTTAAAACCCATATTCCTGAGGGAAACTGGAAAATGCTAATGCTTTTGAAGTTTTTGTACCACAACTTGGCTTACTGCTTGCACATGTAATTTTTCCATTTAAAGCGTGATTTTTATTGCAGTTGAAAGAAAATGATTTAAAACCATTTGTAACATGGCTAATTCTGTGTGTCCGTTAAACCATTATAATTAGTTTTTTTTGTGGCCTGAGTGACCAACGCTAACAGTATGGAGATTGAACTGTCGACACACACGTCTCTGTCCCTTTAAGAGGTCAGTTAATGCTCAGCAGCGCAGTGCTCTGAAACCCCCGGCATAACAAACAACTATCAGCGGCGCAACACTCTAACTTTCTCCTGCACGTCTCACATTACTGGCGTTTAAAACGCTCCGCATCAACACAGCGCGATATAACTGGAATATGTAACGCGAATCAATTACGGTAAGATGCGATTTTTACATTCAAACTGACATCTGATAACATCTAACAAGTCTAAGTTAGATCTGTAGAAGGCAGTTTGATTCATATCTGAAGGCTGTCTACTGTTTAAAGTTGTTAGATTTTCCAACTTTTAATGATCGTTTATTATTATAACTCGCTTTCCGTAGTCTTGGTGGTCTGAAATGATCCCAGACCTTGTGAAAAAGGTAAAAGTGCTGTCAGGTGAAGCTTAATTTTTTAGTTAAGGTCGTGAGTTTAACTATGACCCAGCAGAGTGTTGACTGTTCTGAAGGAATTCCATTGATTCTCATGTCAGGATCAGCTG
>NW_015615270.1:0-897 GCF_001515605.1 Sinocyclocheilus anshuiensis
CAACAACAGTGTAAGCATTAGGATCAGTGACTGCTTTAACTCCCAGTGACAAGGAAAGCCTGGCCAACGACTCCTTTCCAGTCGGTAGGGAAGCTTCAGCCTCACTGCGTACCAGCGATCTAAACTGACAGCTCTCTCAAATCGGAGAAAGAGGGGCCGCAGGTCCGGCGAGGGGCCAGGGGGTGCTTCTCTGTGTCCATGCTATCGTTTTGGCCTAGTCCGATCCTGCCACTCTGAGAAGAAGGAGGGGGGGCGGCGAAAAAAAGAAAAGCGATTTGGCAAGCGAGGCTACAGACCCTACTGAAGGATGCCATACCAACAACCTTGAGTGGAACATACGAATATTTATGCCATATGTTGTTTTCTCAATCTGCTTCTTAACAAATATTAATGTAGACAGTGGAAAACAAGCTAGAAACAGCTTGGGAACATCACAGTTTCCTAAGCACCACCAGCCCTGCCTGGCAAAGTCACGGAAAAGAGATATTAAGAGTTTACTGAAGTGATAAATGTCCAAAAGGAAAGAACGTAAATTAATCATCCTTGAAGGTGACATGGTCTGGAAAGCATCACGGATGCGAAAAATCTGTAAATTCAAACACTTAGAGAAGAAAACCAATCCAATTACTATTAAACGGCTCTAAAAAAAGCCTGTCACAGCACTCGAAAAATCCAAAAGTGGCAAATGAAATACATCAAGGGTGACTCAGGCAGTATGTGCCACCTCACCGTGACAGCCTGGGTATTTCTTTTTTGTGTTTGTTTTCCATGAGATGATAAACCGAGGGCTCGTCTCCTCTTTCCCCGTCACTCACAGTAAATCCTGATGGATCAGAGTCAGCGTGGTGCCAGGGCTGGCGTGCTGGGCACGTGGACCGAGGTGATGGATGGCTGGGG
>NW_015615271.1:0-897 GCF_001515605.1 Sinocyclocheilus anshuiensis
TAATGAAAATTGTAATGCAAGCCGAATGAATACTGTTATTTATTTTTAAGTACAGAAGTATTCTTATAATATTAATAATTAAAGTGAAAACATGCTTTTAGACTCTATCTGTAGTCAGAAGAGCTCAGAATCAAAAGACTTGATAAACACACTAGACAATCTCCAGTTACTTAGTCATGCAGCTACAGCAAACTGAAATTCTATATTAAGAAAATGAATATTGAATGTTTAATTGGAACATGGGTGGTCTGGAAGGAATATGCTTCGTGGAAAAGATTCAAGGATGAAATTTCCCAGGAGATGCAGAAAATTACTGTGCTGTATAAAAGTATACAGTTCTTGCTAAATATTTAATTTGCATCATTTAAGTTGGCTTATGACAAGAAATTCACTTCTTTGCTGGTTCATCTGAACAGTACTGATACAGTGATAACCCATTCAGTATTTAACCAAATACAATTAAATAAATAATTAATAATGAAATAATAATTAATTATTTAAATAAATAATTAAATCCATTCATCCATTCATTCATACACTATTACTTTCATAGCAATCCTAAATTATTTTACATAATAAAGACAGAATGATGTCCAGAGGCCTAATATTGCTGAAACTCTGTATAATGACAGAGAGCAGTCTGGGTAAAGCTATGAATATGACATGTTGTTCTTTTTAAGAGGCCTCCGGTGGCCAATTGACAATCCAGTTCAGAATCAACCCTTCAGTGTTACTTTTGTCATAGATCGTATGGCTGTAAACTGGAATTAATTGTGTGAGTTACTTCCTCAGCCAGGGTTTTCATGTTAACACAGAGCCACATCCAAATACTTCAGACGTGGCGATATAGTCTTAATTGCAAAATAGGCCCCATGTCTTCTATCACTGTTGTGTCTG
>NW_015615272.1:0-897 GCF_001515605.1 Sinocyclocheilus anshuiensis
TCTGAAACAATGAGCCTCTGGTCCTACAAGAACGTCCCCTGGAACACAGCCACATGTTCCTTGTGTTTATAGAGATTTGGCAGACAGACAGAGCAAATGGACCAAAGAGAATGTGTGGGGTGGGGGTAATTCCACTGAAGTTAATCTGAACTGATTCTACAGAATCACTATCACAGCATAACCAGAAATAATCAGCCCATAACCAACAGTAAAGATAAGCAAGCATTATCATATAATACACAACAACAAACCATTAAAACATGCTAAATTGTATCTGGGGCCATTTCACGAACATAGCCACTGTATGTGCTTTAACAACTAGTCTGACCAACTAGCAGTTAGCAAATGGGTAATAAGTCTTAATTTCAGATTCAGATCAGACCAATCTACCTTTTTATGTAACTGACTTAAAAAGTTATGATCAGTCTTTACAATTAGATGACTAAGCAGTTTATGCAGACAGTCACTGATATAAATAAACATAAATATCAATAATATAAATATTAATACACATTGAACATATAGTTAGGTCAGGCTCAATAATTCTTTAAATAGACACTTTTTCTTTCTTCTAAAACCTTCCCAGGGTCAGAAACACTGAACTCAGTCAAAAATATTTTGAAATGGTCCATAAATGCTTAGAAACATTGAATCAAGAGCTTGATTCAGAATGTGACATCTGAAAATGTCAAGACTAGATCATGTACCAAATCATCTCTACTTTACTATGTGTAAAATGGAAATAAACAGACATTTACCTTATCTGTGGTGGGCGGCTGTTGCCGGTTCTGCTCCTGGAGAGTCAGTCTGATCGTTCTGTGCCCGTTCTGAATAAAGTCATGAAGAGAAGCACAAATGTGAGTGAGGGATGCAACAAAGAGACCGTTATAGAAAGCA
>NW_015615273.1:0-897 GCF_001515605.1 Sinocyclocheilus anshuiensis
AGGTAATCAAAAATATTTTTATATGTAATATTTAAGCTGAGAACATGTCTATGAAAGCATTTTAAAGAACAAAGCTCCAGTTTCCTACTTGGGTATGCACTAGTGTTGAAAACTGATGAAAGGTTCTGAAATGCTTTTCCAATCTGCCGATACTCCTTCTGTAATGCTGTTGGTTTAAAAGCAGAAGATTTTTACTATGAACAAATCACAAGATGGTAACAGTAATGAAATAATCCACATATACCATTTGACTGCACTTGATAATATACTGTACTTGAAAATATAGCATTTGAACTCACGGCCTGTACATCTCTTCCAGTGAAGATGCCCAACAGTCAGTAGTTCTTTAACACTGTTGTCCATAGATCTAGTAAACTGGCTGTACATTTCATATTTCTGCTCCCTACAATCACATCGAATAAGACAATTGTTTTATTATACAAATATATTACATTATAATAATATAATATAATATAATATAATACATAATTTGGGGTTGGTAAGACTTTATGTTTAGGAAAGAAGTCTCTTATACTCAAAATAATAGTTGTTTTCTTTTTTAATATATTTTGAAGTACAAATAATTCCTGTGATGTCGCATGATTCTTCAGAAATCATTCTAATATGCTGTAACAGTTGTGTTACTTAATATTTTTGTTGAAATGATACATTTTTTTCAGGATTCTTAGATAATTAGAAAGGTCAAAAGAGCAGCATTTTTGTAAAATAGAATTTTCTTGTTAATATAACATAATAGTCTTTACTGTAACTTTCGACCAATTTAATGCTGAATAAACTTATCAATTACTTTCAAAAAGAAAAATTTTACTGACCCCAAACGTTTGAATGGCAGTATATATATAATATTTTATATATATATATATTTATATATAATTA
>NW_015615274.1:0-897 GCF_001515605.1 Sinocyclocheilus anshuiensis
TCACTTGAGACATAATTTTCATGAATCTGTCATGATGACATTGAACATCACAACGCTTTCATGGAAATAAGAAAGAAAAAGCAGCCATTGTAAGGCAGCGCTTGTAGAAATGAATATATCTCCGTCATAAATGAGCCAACCTCTTTGCCAGGCCAAAAATGCAATGATATGCCTCAGCACACTGTAATATACTTACACTAAATGATTAATGCAGTGCTTGTTTTATGGAAATATATAGACTATTAAACCTCCATTCGCACATTCCCGACCTGCTTCTTACTTTATTGACCTAAAAGTCAACACTGAAGATTTAATGCTGTTGGCATCTACTGGATTGTGATTTCTTTGGGTCAACATTCCTAAAGGCATCTGCTGGAAAACCGAAAGGCCTGAAGTTAAAACAAGATTCAGGCAAATACACTGTATTGCTGCTCTTCTCCAAAATTCGACAAGTAAACTGTCCTTTAAAAAGCTTACTAAACGGGAGTTTCACTAAACTGATGAGCCACAGAAGGACACAAAAGTATTACTCTTCACAGTATATGCAAGCTCTCATCCAGTTCTAATGCAGGTTAAATGAGCATCATCCTTTACCTGTACTGTAGGTTATCAATGCACATTCTACAACAACCCTCTAGTGGACAGTGCAGGAAGCGCAGGACACAAATTGACTCATTCTTAGATATGAGCAGATGATACGAGACACTTTACCAAATGAACCTTTGCGAGGAGTACTTAAGACTTAATGCAGTTGGTTTGTTACAAGTTGTCAGTTGTATAAAGTTGTATAAAGAAAATGTGTTTGATTACATCAAAATTGCATGTTTAATTCAATGGCAATTTCTTTCATGCATATTCAGTGACTATATATATATATATGTGTGTGTGTGTGTGTGT
>NW_015615275.1:0-897 GCF_001515605.1 Sinocyclocheilus anshuiensis
TTTTTTTTTTTTGGAAATTAGCATCTTATTCTCACCAAGGCTGCATACATTTTTTATTAGTGTACTGCTTGTCCTTTGTATTTTGTCATTTAATAATTTTATAAATGTGTATATCTGTTTGTAGAACATCCCATACAATGTTATGCTGTGTAAACAATGTTTTCTGTGACCCAGACAAGCTTTTATTATTGAATGCAGTGACCATAAATCCTGTGATGATTGACATAACCATCCATGTGATATTATAATTATAACAGTTGTTCTTGTCATCAGTTTTTAGTAGCAGTCATCTGTCAAATTAATTTTGATGGCACGAAGACATAATTGAGATTTCTGTGTTGGCTAGGATTTAAATCTGTTTATTTTATTAGTGTCGTGTAAAAATAGATAACCTTGATGGCAAAAGCTAATTAGTGTGGTCATTTATTCAAGGTTTAACACACAGACGACCGCCTAAAGACCCGTTTTTGTCTCAGAAGTTGTACAAGCCAATTATTGTGACGCCTCTGGGAACAGTTTAAGAATTACAAGACATGTACCATAATAATTAATAGTTCAGGGCAGTTTATGTGCTCTGTTTATTACATTCTATGTTAACAACCCTAACATCCATGCTGGTAAAACATGCGCATTAATTAAAGATCTTAAATATGAAGATGTGTTATAAAATAAAACAAAATGGGGCAACTGTTCGTGCAAACAAGCTTCTCAATTATGTTATTAGCCTCCACTACACTCTTAAAAATAAAGGTTTTCTCAGTAATGCCATATAGAAAAACCACAGTAATATCATAGAATGCTATAGAAGAACTAACCAATGCCATAGAACCACCATTATGGGTTCCCCATAGAGCCTTTCAGTGAACAGTTCTGAAAATAATGTTTTTAGTTTTTTTT
>NW_015615276.1:0-897 GCF_001515605.1 Sinocyclocheilus anshuiensis
TTCGAAACAATGTGTTTTTTGTGGCATTGGATAATATAATCTCTGCACTGGATATCCGCTTCCAAACCACTGCAAAGATATATGAAGAGTTTTTTGCAATCTTGTCGTTAAAAGACTTAGAAGAAGATCAGATTCACCCAGCTTGCCACTCATTAGTGAGCAAATATGCACAGGATCTTACAACAGGCTTTGAGAACGAAGTGAGGCATCTTACATCTGTGTATAATGCTACATTTGCAGACTGTCAGTCTCCTCTTGACCTGCTGAATTCAATCTACAGGATGCAGCTCCAGAGCATTTTTGGAGAGGTGTGTGTTGCAGTGCGCATCTTCTGCACTCTACCTGTCTCTGTTTCTGGTGCAGAAAGAGCTTTCAGCAAGTTGAAGCTTGTCAAAAACTATCTCAGGTCTACGCAAACTCAAGAAAGGTTTAATAGCCTTGCCCGACTTTCAATTGAAAGCCAGCTAAGCAGACAGCTGGACTTCAAAGACATCATAAGTGACTTTGCCAACAAAAAGGTCCGACAATGGGATTTTGGTTCATCCTAGGTGAAGTGACGTAAAAGGTCATGAAAGGTTAATGATCAAACCGATATACATATATTTTCATAGTTGTTTCAAAGTTCATTACTGATTGAAATTTGTTTTAGTGTTTGCTCTCCATTTGTTTTTATATATATAATGTTATATTTGAATATTTTGCTTTAACTGATCTTCAGTAAAAACCTTTATTTACATTTATTTGTTATCTGTTTTGTTATATTTTAAGAAACCCCTATTAGATTACATGTGGGCCTCCATGCTCATATATTGTACAATAAATTATATTAGTGGAGGGGTGTGGGGGCCCACATCAATATTTTTTCAGGGGGCCCCGAATCCTCTAGCTACGGCCCTG
>NW_015615277.1:0-897 GCF_001515605.1 Sinocyclocheilus anshuiensis
CGTCTCTCAGTTGAGCTTAAGAATAAATAAAACTTGATTTGTTCTTCCAATCTTTTTAAGATGACCTGGTCATTGGTTACATTAAGTGGGATGACTTACTAATGCTTTATTCAGTAGTGAGGCATAAACACAATAAAAATGCTCCTAAATCACCAAGAAATGATTGGGCCCTCTTGTGGTAAGAGAGAGGATTTACTGTAGCTTTGTAGTACTCCATGGGTGTGGTATATATAGCTTAAATATTACAAATAAACAAATTTAGTACATTATATATTATGTGTGAAACTGAAGAAACAATAGTGCATCCATAAAAATAGTAAGAACCTACAAGGCGAGCCTAATGGTATGTTGACACCAAATGCGAAGCGAATTTTGGATCACATTACTCGCAATGATGTTTTCTGCATCACTCATGCGAATAAAAACATAAAAACAATAAAATAAAAAAAAACACATTTTCTGATACAACCGGACGTGTCAATAAGCTCTTCGCTGATTGGCTTGCGCGACAAAGCATCATGCGAATTTTCCACTCAAGTTAAAATTTTTGAACTTGTGCAGAAGATGCGATTGAGGTGTATATCACCTGTGCATGGCAATCGCGTCAAACAATTTGCATCTAATCGCCTCGTCCGGCGCGAATTTGTGTCTATTCGCATGTTTGCATTGACTTTGTATGTAATCTACTCGCACAAATAATTACATTTGCTTTTGGTGTGAAGACACCATAACAGTTAATAAATGCTCAAGAATATAAAGTGTGTTAAAGCTTACCTAAACATTTCGTTGTCCTCTATGGTGGCTAACCAGAAGCTGTAGGAGTTCACGTAATAGTTGCAGGTGCCGCGACCATGACACTCGATGAAGGGAGCCGAGCGGAACTCTTCCAGACAAGAA
>NW_015615278.1:0-898 GCF_001515605.1 Sinocyclocheilus anshuiensis
AAAAAACAAACAAACAATAGAAACCATTACAGAATTTGTAATGGTTTTACTGGTTATAATGGGACTTGTATTAGTTTTAATGGAAACTGTACTGGTCCCCATGGGTCTCTACTGGTAATTTGTCACCTGTTATTAGTGGCTTGACAAAACCACTAAATCCTATTGAAATATGTCCCAAAACACTCTACAGGAAACTATTTGTTAGTGGTTTTAATGGTTAATAGTTGATGGTTTGTAATGGTATTTGTAGCGGAAACCATTGTAATTTCTGTGATGGTTTCTATTGTTTGGGTGTGTTTTTTTCAACAGGGAAGATATTTTCAAAAGGATGCATATACTCATTGTTATCACAATGCGCACAAACAATATTAATACTACACAATACACAATGTATATAGAATAATGTTTTACAGACACATCAGTGATGAACAAACAGCAGTCATACTTGCATGAAATGCTCTCTTCAATACACGCATACATAGTCTCCCTCTCTCGTAGAGGCTTGTCTCGGCACAGGGTCAAATCTCTTCAGTTTAGATCAGATCAGATCATGTGTTTGGATACTCCACATGTGCTCTTCAGCAGAACCATGAACGGGATCCCACTGTACTAGGTAAGAATGACCTGTTCCAAAAGTATGTTTTTTAAATAGTTTTTATTTATGGTGTCCATCAGATAATTCAGAAATTTAAACATGAATGCTTATGTTGTTATTTAAAAATATTTCAGCCAAATCACAGTGCATATTAATATAGAACACTGTTTTCTGTTTATAATTTTCTATAGTTATACTAAGTTCTAGAGAGTTGTACTAAGCAACGTCATTGTCTTCATAAAATTGTTACCTTCATGTCTAGATAGAATATGCACTTTTCCACTTAAAAGTTCTTGCTTTTTT
>NW_015615279.1:0-882 GCF_001515605.1 Sinocyclocheilus anshuiensis
AATAATGATCTTTAAAATAGCATCATATGACCCCTTTAACAAACTAGTGCTTTCTCAGTCAGTGTCGGCTACAAAAATGAAGTTGCCGAATGCCGGCACTGACTCGCATCTCCACAAACTGCCTTTATAATCAGAGAAGATTTGTTTCTTATTTTGATTGGTTTTCAAGCTTTCTGCAGATTTATTAATTATGTCTGTGAGCTGGTTCATTGTTGTGACGCTCTCCATTCATGGAGACTGCATGAGACGACAGAAAGCACATCCAAAAATGACGGGAGTAGGCTATTTTAAGTTCTTTCCACAGGAAAAATAAATAAATAATAATGATTGCGCGGGCGCCCCCATGTCATACAGTAAGAGCGATAATACTCCCACACTCCTCATTAACATTTGAAATGCGCTTATATAGCGATTTTATTATTCATATAAAAAATAATAATAATAATAACCTGTTTTGGTCATATTTACTATTAATTGCCCATTGATCTAGCACCCCCTCAGCACCTGCGTTCAAAATTCTCTGTCTGCTCATTACCTGCGGAGGTGTAGGTGTGGAGACACTGCGACCTGCTGACATGATCTCTTCTGTGACGTCACGTCCTCCCTGATTAGGGTCAAGGATCCTGATCTAGAGAGAGACATTTAGCACACGTAACAGAAGAAATGAGAATATGGCTGAGAGAGAGACTTTAACATGCAGCACATGGAAAAGACTAAAGCACAAATAAGTCACGATATAAACAAGAGAAAAACAACAACAGTGAGTGATTTAACCCAAGAAGCATTTCTCAGTGCTGTCTCTGACAAACAAACACACACACACACACACACACACAAACACACACTCACACACTCTCACACACACACACACACACACACACA
>NW_015615280.1:0-898 GCF_001515605.1 Sinocyclocheilus anshuiensis
TTTTTTTTTTTATGGAAATGTCTCCACCTGATCACAATTAAACATTTTATTTCTCAGAAAGTATAGCAGCCATTGCTGTGACAACGTACACATTGGTTGAGCTTGTCTACATGACATTCAATAAAAAGCAGGAAAGCAAGGTAATCAGCAAAAAGTATTCATAACTCAAATGAAGTGTCATGAAAGACATGCTGCGTTAGTGTTTGTCGACGATGGCAAGAACAGTAAGGCATTCGGCTTTGTACACGTTGTCTCTACCAAAACAAAAAAAAAGCAAAGACTACAATATCCTCCACTCTCAATAAATGCAGAATTAAAATGTTTCTTGGCTTTCACTACATATATTTTCAAATATGCTTCACAAAAATACTTTACTTTGCTTCATAGTGTTCACATAAGTCGTTTGATGCACTAAAATAATTTGATCTTGCTTACATTTTGAAACTTTCTGCTGTGTTTTAATCTGAAAATCTAATTGGTACAAATTACTGTACTAGAGAAGTGTTTATCTAGCTGGTATAGCTCAGTGTCTGTTCATTTATTGACAAAGGTGGTTCAGTTCTGGTAAACAAAACATAATATTTTAATTGCCTTCATTTCCTCCCTAAAAGAAAACAAACATGCTGAAGGTGAAAAAAAAAACACTGCATCATTTAGTGCAGGATCTGTACAGTGAAATGCTGGAATACAAACATATCAAGTGTTAACCCAGATGTCTATCTCTATTCTGCCATAGTTTTCTAATGGGCATCTAAACTGTGCAAAATGTGTATGTAGGACCATGAAATATGGTAAATTGTTCAGATGAAACTCCAACATTCTAGATAATCAACAAGATGCAATGAATACAATTACATGGACAAATGTAAAACTGCTAAAAATAGCCACAAAAAAAAAA
>NW_015615281.1:0-892 GCF_001515605.1 Sinocyclocheilus anshuiensis
ACACACATATACATATATATATATATATATATATATATATAATTCATTTTATAAGCATAGGATAATAAAAAAAAACAAAACGTAATTATTCCAAACTTTTGACTGGTAGTGTAAATAAATTAATTACTTAAAAAATTAAACCACGACTGACTTCACAGAATTGAGCACTCAGTAGTTGGCGGTGAATGCCAAGTCTATTCTGAGGCACCAGCGTTGATTCGAGGCTCATGTAATTGCTGTCTGTTCCTCACACTGTCAGCCACACAACCTCCAAGGTCAGAACACAGTTTCAGCAGCCCCTCATGCATGTGTGATTTAGAGTGAATTAAGAAGCATTCAGTCTAAAAATGCTACAGCTCTCGCTCTCTGTCTCTCCTTTGTTTTCTGTGTACCATTTTTTAAACAAATTAAAAGCTTTATTTAGTGTGAATTGTGTGGGTCATGTGCTACAAGCATTTGACTCTGATTCACAAGCTCTTGTTTTGATTCAGTTTGATTGCAATTCTATTTGATTCTGCATATTATTGATCAATTTGGGCATATTTATATAATTACAATATCCAATTTGCTTACACCATTCAAAAGTTTGGAATTAGCAATATTTTTTTTATGTTTTTGAACAAAGACTCTTCTACAAAAAGCCACATTTATTTGAACTAAAGTAGAGTAAAACAAGAAATATTGTAAAATAGTATTGCTATTTAAAAAAAAAAAAAGTATTCTCTATTTTAATTTTAACTACTCCGGTCCTCAGTGTCACACAATCCTTCAGAAATCATTCAAATATGCAAATTAAAACAGTTGTGCTGCTTAATATTTTTGTGGAAACTGTTATAGTTTTTTTTTTTTTTTCAGGATTTTTTGATGAAGAGAAAGTTCAAAAGAACAGCAT
>NW_015615282.1:0-898 GCF_001515605.1 Sinocyclocheilus anshuiensis
GCCTGCAGGGCCGGGCGCCGTGGCGATTGAGCATCCGGAATTTGGCGAACCCTTTGGGGCTCAGTTGATGGGATGGAGCCGGGACCATCTGGCACTGGTGGGTTCGGATCTTATGTTTCCTAATCTTATTATTGCTACACATTGTATCATTTCATAATGACACATTGTAACATTCTCTAAGGATACATTGTAACATTCCGCAAGCACACATTGTATCACTCCAGAAGAAACATTGTAACCGTCTATTAGAATGTTCACTACTAGGTGATACCTGCAAGTTAATGTAAAGGTGTAGGATCGTTTATATGTGCTTAAGGGGAAAATAATGCAGGGAATCGGGGAGATTGTCCCAGGTCAGGGGTCGTGGGAAGACATGAGCTTGAAGCCCGCCTTCAGCAGATGCAGCTGGGGAAAGTGACCCCCAGGGGTCTTTATTGATCCTGCTAAAGTGTGGCTCAGTCCAATGTTACCAATTTCACTTCCATTAACAGTATAAATGCACGACCAGATAAATGATTTATATTAGGAGGGATAAAAGCTGCCTGGCTGCTGCTGTGGGTTTTGGGAATATGATTTGATTTAATTTTACAAACATTTTTAGTGGATAAATTATGAACTGTTTCAAAGGATGTCTTTAAATGCAGATAAAGAAAATGGTCAATTTGACCTAAAGTTGCATTGGATGTGTAAAGCTGTGTGAAATGGTTAAAACGATTTCTGATCATGGAAAATAAGAAACCATGTAAAATTCTAGTAAAAAAAAAAAATCCTGCTCATTGTTTTTGTTTCATTTCACAATTTTTTGATGTTAAAGTGTTTACTTGGAGATCAGACTTTCAGATTGAAATCTGAGCTCGACAACATTTACAAATTAACTTTTTTTTTTTTTTTTTTTTAC
>NW_015615283.1:0-898 GCF_001515605.1 Sinocyclocheilus anshuiensis
TGCTGTTCTTCTGAACTTTCTATTCATCAAAGAATCCTGAAAAAACAAATCCCATGGTTTAAACAAAAATGTTAAGCAGCACAACAGTGTTTTCAACATAGATAATAATAATAAATGTTTATTTTGCACCAAATCAACATATAACACTGAAGACTAGGATAATGGCCACTGAAAATTCAGCTTTTCATCACAGGAATAAATTACATTTAAAAATATTTTCAAATAAAAAAAAATATATATATTTTTTTTATTTGCATTAATGTCTCACAATATATCCAAAGTTCTGTCATGAAACTCTTGTCCGATAGGGCAAACTCAATCTGACATAATGACATCATTATAACATGGCACAGCTTATTGGTTCTTTTTGTATCAGCAGCCAATGAGCCATTCCACCAAAAACCCAAAGACCAAACACATTAGCATTGTCATATACATTATACCATGCCAACCCCTCTAGAGTTGTCATGATAGAAATATTGTTTTTACTGTATTTTTTATCAAATAAATGAAACCTTGTTAAGTATAAGAAATTTCTTTCAAACACATTAAAGTATCTACTAACCTCAAACTTTTGTTTTCCCAACTCTAAACCTGAAGCTCAAAAAGTTGAGCCAAAAGTAAGTTCTTTATTTTTAAGCAAGGCTATAGGCATTAGGTAATGGCCTCAGAGACAATGCCTTATTCTATTTTTCAAAGGTCTGTGGTGTTTGTGCTGTAGCTTTTTATTTTACAGTGATATATGGAGCAGTTTGTAGACTATATGGGCTTTTTAACATTTTCCAAACTTCAACAAAAATGAGACCAATTCCCTGTTGCGAAGGTATCAAAGTATGGTTAAAATATTAACCCATTTCCCCCCTCTATGGAACACAAATAATTTACTCAGCCTCCACAC
>NW_015615284.1:0-898 GCF_001515605.1 Sinocyclocheilus anshuiensis
GGTGATGAGCCTGCGGGTGTCAGAGCTGCAGGTTCTTCTGGGCTATGTGGGCAGAAACAAACATGGACGAAAGCATGAGCTCCTGACTAAAGCCTTACACCTCCTTAAAGCTGGCTGCAGCCCTGCCGTCCAGATGAAGATCAAGGAGCTCTACAGACGACGCTTCCCCACCAAGCTGGTGTCCCCAGCAGAACTGGCCCTGCCCGGAGTCCACCCCGCCATTGCCTCCTTGCCCCCCGGCCTCACGCAGTTGGGATTTGATGGGCACGGAGCGCCCCCGTCCCCTCTGCTCCCCATCTCCCTCCTCGGGCCCAAACACGAGCTGGGCCTGCCCCACCTCCCCACGAACCTGCACCCCGTACACCCTGATGTCAAACTGCAGCGGCTGCCCTTCTACGACGTACTGGATGAGCTCATTAAACCCACGAGTCTTGGTGAGTTTCTGAGATTTTGAGTGATAGTGAGGTGTGTATGTTAGTGCACATTTTTAGTGGTGTATTTTTTAGAACAGTGCGTATCTGTAGATCTGTGTGATGTACGGCAACCGCAGAGATGCGCGGACCCCTTTTTCCCTACATTAGCATTTTAATGGTGTTGGCTGGTTTGGCATCAGCATGTTCGTTTGCCTGAGGAGTGTTGTTCAAATAGACTGCCAATCCCCACAACCAACCACAGTCGCTCTCTTTTCCTAAATTGTCTCTCTCTCTCATTTGCATACAGTGTTGAAATCATGAGTACACACACTATGGCACCAGACACCATTACAACCCTTGCACAGAATTTTCTAGAGCACACATTGCAGTGGTCGAAACAGCCAGAGTCCAAAATTAACTTGTGAAAATCTATCTATCTATATACAATTGTGGTCAAAATTTTACATACACTTTGCAGTATCTGC
>NW_015615285.1:0-898 GCF_001515605.1 Sinocyclocheilus anshuiensis
AACTGACTGTTTTCTATTGTCCTCTTGCATTATCAGCACATGTTTGTTTTCTGTTTAACACTGTAACGCTGCTTTGACACAATCTGTATTGTATAAAGCGCTATATAAATAATGGTAAAAAAAAAAGACTGAATGTTGACTATATTAGAACTAAAGAGTTTGAAAGCACATTCGACAGCCTACAATTCACAATTTGCTTGTACAGGCATTAGAAACCATGCTGTCTAAGCAGGCTAATTACTGTGACAAAACAGACAATCTGGCTATGGATTTAACCACAAGTCTCATTTTTATGAAAAATGAGAAAATGTCTAAACAAACATAAACATACACTTCATCAGCTTTATTGTGCTGCTTGGCGAAAAATGGGCAAACAAAAAATACACTATGAATAACAAACTAACTAATGGCTAGGGGTGAGTGGTATCTTAAATAATGCTATGATAAATGTTATACAACGGTAATTGTGTGTATAATTGTGTTTGCAGGAAATTGAGTGTAAAATAAAAAATACACTGAATGGCCATGTTAATCTTTTTTTGGCATTCAGTGAATTAAATACTTTACAAATGAAAGGTAATTGATATTATTTTTTATTTACTTATTAATTTTTTTAATTGTGGAACCTCATGGACACAAACACATACTGAATAAATTAGACATCAGTGCAAGCTGGCGTTTAGCCGAAAACAAGCCAAGAAATCGAACATGCATCAAATTTTGCTGGTAAAAGTAACTCATATTTCTATCTAGCAATGACAAACACAATTTTGGGACACAGTTTGGGGAGTTTTTTTTTTTCTGCTTGGTGTTGGATTTTTCAAATCATATCCACTTGAGGCACCTTTCAGATTTGGACCTGTTTTGTCATGTGTTTCAGTTCCTGTTTTGCCTTATT
>NW_015615286.1:0-898 GCF_001515605.1 Sinocyclocheilus anshuiensis
ATATGCTGATTTGCTGCTCGAGAAACATTTCTGATTATTATCGATATCACTGCATTAGCTCACACTCACCAAATATCTACTTTCTCCGACACCGGCTCATTCCGGATCACTTCGGGAGCCATCCAGGCCACCGTACCGGCAAATGACATCTTCATACTCTTGTCACTGAGCTCTTTAGATGTTCCAAAGTCTGAGATCTTCACGTTGTCATTTTGAGTGACTAGCACACTGCAAAAGAAAACACACACAAACGCATGACACGATGCTGCCCGTTTATTTCCATATATACTGTAAGTGATTTGAGATTTGTTAAGTGTTTTTGAGCGTTTTATGCATCTGATAAAGTAAGCATTTTTGTTAATTGAAATAAAGCTGGAATAAAAGAAAACATAAATATTAAGTGAAAACCCAAACCCTGGTATTGTCTTAAAAATCTGGGTACAGTTGTTGTGGGTTGACCTTTTGGATTCAAAGTAATATCTGACTAAGATGAAAATAAATAAATAAACAAAAATAGCAAACCTTTAACCTTTTTTTTGGTAATGTGTGGGAACCTTTAATAGTTCCCATACATTACAAAACATGAGAACATGATTTTTTTAAACTGTATTTAAGAATTATTTTATTAACATTTAACAATTATTTTTAACATGTTTTAAAACAGAAGTAGTGTAGAAAAGCACTTATTCTGTGTGCTTTCCTAAAGCTTAAACAGTAGAGCATGGCGCTCGCAACACCAGGTTCACGGGTTCGATTCCCAGCTAAATTAACAGGCATGAACTGAAAATGCACCATCAATGCAGTGTAAATTTCTTCAGATAAAAGCATCTGCCAAATGCATAAAAGTAAATGTAAATACCCTTAGAGGGTAGTTGAAATTGACCCGTGAACATCATAA
>NW_015615287.1:0-882 GCF_001515605.1 Sinocyclocheilus anshuiensis
AACCAGCATATGCTGTTTTTTTCAACAGGGGCAGTATTTACTACAGTTTAAAACTGACTATGAAGTATGCTGTAGTGGAAGTTAACCAAATGTAGTAAATGCTACAGTAAGTATAATTAACTACAGTTTACTACATTATTTTTTTCATATGTGGGATTCCATAGATGTAATGGCTTTTATACAGTGCAAACGGTATTTTCGAAACCTAAACAGTACAAAACTTTCTGCATTTTTTGATTTCCAAAAAAAAAAAAAAACTGAATTCAGTGTGATTTATAAGTTGTTTTCCTCCTGGGGACAAAACAAACAAAAAGAACAAAAGAAAACGTCCACAAAAAAATGTGTGAGATTAAACTAATACTTTAACATTTCGGATCGATTATGCTGAATAGTTGGTCTTAGTACAACCATATGATGCTAATTTGTTTATTTGAACATTTTTGCAAGTATAATTAGATTGCTGTTGAATAGGGAATCTGAGAAAGTGAAAAAAAAATTGAAAATGTTTTGTTTTTATATTTTCGCTAGGAGACACTAATAGTGCAGACATTGCATACTCCACTTGCCATCTGCCTTCTTTTATAATGTTTTTCCTCGTATTATTTTTGTAATAATAAGCGAAGCCTGCCGAACACACCCTTGCACGCGGCGGCGTGCGTGATGACGGCAGTGCTTCCGGAAGTGTTGGGGATTGTCGTATTGCTCTTCCAGCGGCTTTGGTAGTGTGCGTCTGTGCCGGTGAGTGAAGATGGCAGAAGGCGGCAAGGCAGATGTGGAGACGCAGAAAGCAGAGATCGCGGCGCTCTTGAAAACGCCGCTGCGCAAAGCAGAGACCTGGTGAGACACACTAGATAACACACACACACACACACACACACACAC
>NW_015615288.1:0-873 GCF_001515605.1 Sinocyclocheilus anshuiensis
ATAGATAGATAGATAGATAGATAGATAGATAGATAGATTTGTATGAATTCGTACAACCTTACAATTATGAATTCTTATAATTGGTTATAATTGCTTAGTTACCAACATTCTTCAAAATAACAGAAAAAAGAAACTGATACAGGTTTGGGACAAGTGCAGGATGTATAAATGATGACATAATTTTCATTTTTGGGTGAACTATCCCTTTCAGTGGGCCAGAACTGCCTAAAATCTAAATAAACAAGAGTCTTGCTCCTAGAACGCTACGTGGTGCACTGCTTCTTTAAGCCTGACCGCTGCCACATGAAACACATGTACCTAATAAAAGTGTGAAAGCTCTTTGAAATCGATCTAATCTGAGACAACAGACTGAGCAAAGCCTACAACATACGCAGACTTGAGCGGGATTTGCAGGCTGCTGAATTCCTGCGGCGAGACAGCTGCTCGCTACAGCGCAGTCGAACCCACGGCGCTCTAGAGCTTTAATCACGGCAGTTCCAACACTTCATTCAGTCTCACTGTTGCTGAGCAACCCGTGAGCCAACCTGGGCCGTTCCGAATGAGGGGATCGGCTGTCTATAAAGGGTCTGGCGGTTTATATTAATCAGCATGATGCCGTTAGATTCTTTCATTTTGATTAAGGTTCCTCCCCACCTCCTGACAGGTGGTCTGTCTGTCCCAGGCTGCCCTATTGTCCCGCAGTAATCACTCGCTGCCCTGGACATGTCAGGGAGGAACGGGGAATCGTCACCCCGGTGTGTGAAAGTCTGCGGTTTTTCTGCCAGGCCACTACGGGTGTTGCGTTTCGGCCGCCCTTGACCTCTCTCACGTTTGTTTGTTTGCACTTAACCACTCATTATAGTGGGGATTTTA
>NW_015615289.1:0-898 GCF_001515605.1 Sinocyclocheilus anshuiensis
ATCAACAGGTTTTGATTTGAAGGATGTGGAAGATGATGATGACTGCCCAGAACCTAAAGATCTTTTGGCTGGATGCGCAGTGGTAGTTGGTAAACTGCTTGACTTGGGTCGAGGAATTGCACTTCGTTTGACATCTGACCTTGGATTTGGTGACACAACATAAGTACCCTCTGTTTGTTTAGACGCATTACCTGCCAGTTTTTGAAATGTTTTGCCTACTGCTTGCTCTTCATTATTATGGATGGATCCATTTTCCAGAGGCGCCAACTGATGTTGAGTCAGCTTGTTAGAACTGGCCAAACTATCAGCCAAAGTGAGGATGTCCAAGCAGGACTGTGAGGTGGATCCATCACTGTCACTACTTGAGACCTCAGCCCTCTTCAGATATTTCTCCATGTCAGGAGTACTAAGGTCACCCACTGATGTGGTCTTCTGCAGATCCTCCAGCAGCCCATTTTGATTTATGGCTGCTACAGAATCAGGACTCATAATTGACTCTTCTGCTACTTGCTGACGGCTTTTAGAGCGGCTCCGTTTGGACAGCTCCATGATCATGGCAGCAAGCTGTGCTGGATCTGAGCTGATGGAGGCATCAGCAATTGCAGATGCAATTGTACTGATGCTGAGCAGAAGACTGCTGCTGGGGTTGGGTGATTCTGAATGGCCAGAACTCTCCTTATCTCCATATTGTGCAGAGATCTAATCAAATTAGACAAAAAGTGTCAACATTTTTGCTAATTTTTAAAAGACTGTGTGGCAGCAGTCCAAAGCTAACTGGTTATCAATACCTGGGAAACCTGTGCCTCAGTTCTTTGCGGTGGAACATTATTCTCATGTGTGGCTTCAGCAGTGTTGGTCTCAAGAGTCTTATCTAGATCATCTGTAGATCACATAAAGG
>NW_015615290.1:0-898 GCF_001515605.1 Sinocyclocheilus anshuiensis
TAAAATCACAATTGGGAAATAAAGATATAAAAGTATGATTATCTTTTATTTCTTCTTTTTTTTTTTACTCCAAGGCAGATGGTTTTTCATTACAAACTGGTTTGTAATTGAAGGAAACTATTCCATTGTAAATTTCCTGTCTTAAACTTAAAATCGCTATTTCTGAATGCAATTAAGTGTACCAGTATAATCAGCACCACTATTTCTGGCACATTATATAAACATCAGCTTGGGGTAAGCTGAGTACAGTATGTTAGGCCATTCCTTCAGGTCTAATCATACACTAGAGGCAAACCCACTTAGTCATGTTAGGCAACTGATTAGGCTGATTAGGGTAGCCGTGGAAATTCTTAGTCTAAAAACAGTTGATCTAATTACAGGTTTCACCTTCTTTATTTTTACAGCACGAATTGTATAGATGCTAATCATCATCTATTACTGATCTAAACACCACCTTGAGGTCAGTTAGAGATATTGTAGTCCTCACCTGACAGCTGACTGGCCATCCTTCTCAGGGTAACTGAGGAGATGTGGACTTGAGCCTCTCTACTGCTCATGCCGTCAGAGGTGGACTTGAGGTCATGGTCCCTTCTTTTCCCTAGAGGGTTTTTTATGGTGAAGTTCTTAACATACTTCCCCAGGGGGTCATCCAAGGAACCCACTTTTCCATCCTCCCAAAGTTTGTACAGCATCAAGGTGGGGAAGATTTTAGACAGGCTTGCAATTCTTTGGTGGTATAACCATAACAAACAACAAAGAAGCACATTACAAAAGGAGCCATAACTATAAATGTATAATGCTAAATGTTTATAGTGTAAATATGTATATCTATATTTGAATTTCAAATCAACAAATTGCGCAACTCAAATACATTAGCTAACAAAAATATGTTCTAAGA
>NW_015615291.1:0-898 GCF_001515605.1 Sinocyclocheilus anshuiensis
ATCCACGAAAACTTTGTTCAAGGCTTCCGACCAATAGACTCCATTGACTATGTCAGGGTCTGAAAGGACGAAGAGAGAGAAAAAGTGAGAAAATGTGCAAAGTTAATTTGAAGCATTCGCAATCAAAGCAATAAGACAGTTCTAATTTGACCTTTAACCCTAATTTCATTCATCGTACAAGCCAAAAGTGGAGCAGTTAAATCACCCCTCCTTCTGCTCCGAGTTGAACATGACTCCATAAAAAACCCTTTGCCTTTGTCCTCCAGCACACAAAGCGATGCCAATGAAAGGCCATTACGGGCGCACACAAAGGGACGAGGCGCATCCACCATGTGTGAGCGGCCACTGCAGCATCCACAGATCAGTAGCGCACAGCTACTTTAAGAGTGATTACTCTGTTCTCACCGCACTCTTCACTGGGGCATTGAGCCCTTGGCTTTGTTCATTGCGTCGTCCCCAGGTAGTTATTGACCCGTAGTGCTGCAGTGACACTGAAGAGTTCGTTCCCGGATCAGTAATTTCAGAATGACCTGAGGTGGTTGGCCATTATCACTGCTCTATGACATATCAACTTAACTCTCTCTATCTTTTACTCTGCAACGTGGGTCAGTTTCTGCCAGGACACCCAGGAGCTGTTTATCGCAAAATATGGTGACATGTTTAAAGCTTTTAAACTGTTAATGAAGTTGCTCTCTCTGTTTCTCAATTAATCTGCATAAAGCACCTATACATTATCACATTTATCCCCTTACATGTAAGGCATGAACTTTAAAGAACATTTTTACACTACTAGTTAAAGATTTGGAATAGTTTTTGCTGCTTAATATTTTTATGGGAACTATGATACACCACCAATCAAAAGCATGGGGTAAAAAAAAATATATATATATACTGTATA
>NW_015615292.1:0-898 GCF_001515605.1 Sinocyclocheilus anshuiensis
ACAGGGGAGAAAGAGAGGGGGAACCTGTAGAAACCCTCAGCTTCTAATCTCCGCAAACGCTGAACGGCGAGAGCGGGCAACACGTGAGCTGTGAACTCTGCTAGTGAAGCAGATGAGAGAGGGAGATATAACAAGTGGAGAGAGAGGGAGGGAAGGAGGAAGGGAGGGAGCGTGTGTGAATGAGGGTGGGGAGAGAGCATGAGGATGAGAGCTCAGTTCCAGAGTGACTCGCTTTGCCTTTGCCCGCTCAGTTTGAAGACATCAGGAGACTGAGACCAGGAGAGGAACCTTGCAGGCGGGGTGCGCCAACCACAGTTTTTTTCTGTCTCTCTCCTTCTGTTTTGTTCTTTCTACGGGTGAAGCCTCCTACATTAACTGAAGCAGAAGGACCACATGCAACAGGGTGTAGAAGCCAAACTCCCTCCATTTCCTTCGCTTCTCTGTTCAAGAAAAGAGCAGGAAAGAGATGCCCTGACACTCGGGAAGAGTTTTAGAAGAAAACGAAACATCACAGTGTAGGGTTCCTTGTTTCCGTGGCTTTCGTTCTACATTTGTTAAGGAAACCTTCAAAGTTATGACTAAAAGAATGTGGGAGGGGAGGAGAGAAGGCTTCAAAGTCAGCTCCACAAGGGAGGAGGCACAGGGGCCTGGGCGCCCCTCCACCAGAGGGCGCTTCTCCGAGTCGTGGAAGAGACTGAGCTCCAGACAAGGGTCTACCAAGAGGTCAGGACTGGCCTCACAGCAAGTAGCGGTAAGAAGCAGAACAGCATCTGTGTGTGCTCCGTTCTTCCGAGTTTGTTGAATTTGGAGCAAGGGGGGTGGGTGCAGGGGAGGGACTGTTGATGGAAGGGAGGAAGAGCAGAGAACGAGGGCATGGGATCACACAGAGATAGAGAGG
>NW_015615293.1:0-899 GCF_001515605.1 Sinocyclocheilus anshuiensis
AGATAAATATCTCAATTTTAATTAAAAACATTAAGAATAAAAAAACAATCTGAATTTAAGCTTATTTATTATATTCTTATGCAAAATCTTGCACATTTAACGATGTCTAATTTTCTAGATTTAAATGATCCATTTGTTTATAAGCATCGGCTATTTGTATATTTTTTTATATAACAAAGAAATTATCCAAATTAATTTTATTCAAAATATTCATTAATTGTAGTTTGCTCTTAATTTTTCTAAATGATGTTAAGATGTTTTCCATTTGCTAAATCTTACGAATATTTGTCATGTCTGTGTTTATTTATTTTTTTCTCTGTAGAGGATTTTGAAAGACTAGGCCTAAATTAAAAACAAAAATCATTAAAAAAAACACACCAAAAAAAAACTTAAAAATAAATACATAAATTCACATTATTTGTTCATATCTTTTTCCAGAGACCGAATATTAGACATAATGACATTTTAGGCTATTTGACGAAACTTTTTTTATTCAAATGCTTATTTTATAATTATGCTCCATTATTCTTTGATACACAATAAATTGTTTTACGTGTAATTTATTTTCCTTATTCGTGGTCGTTATAGGTGTGTGGAATGCAAGAATGTAACACGTAACCTCAGCATGGTTAAAGTCCAAGGTAACGTTCCTCTCAGTCATTTTAATGAATGTTGTGCAGAATTATCTTTCGGAGTGGTCGCCTATATTTTAAGTCGTCATAAGGACTAATGTGGAAAAGTATGGACAAGTATGGAAAACATAAACACGTCTCAAAGGTTTGTAAGTTGCACGACCAAAAAAATGTAAAAGTATATAAGCTTAAAATGCAACACCAGCAACGTCATATGCAGTATGAATGACTGTCAGAGTGATTAATATGTGCTTTTATTGTCTTCAC
>NW_015615294.1:0-899 GCF_001515605.1 Sinocyclocheilus anshuiensis
AAAATGTAATCAGAAATGAACAACTAATACATATTTCAGCCACTGAAGCACGGTTGTGGGTTTGTTTGGTATGCACTTTAATCCACACTCGACATTCTTGAATTGCTTCTTATTTATTGAATCCAAACAATTAGTTGATGAAACATTGATTGAAAATTTGTACAGAACAAAATCCACTTTAAAAGAAGGAATTTTATACAACAAACTTAATGAAGTGGTCAAAAATCATGTCACCCACTCTATATCTCCTGACCTAATGCCAGTCCATTCATTCCCCGCCTCTTGTGACGTCTCAAACTTATTCACATGCCTCTCTTTCAAGGTAGATTCAATTAAACCACAGTTTAAACAAGCAATAAAATATCTAAACACAAACGTGAAATTAAATAAGCTTTCTTTAATGGCTCCAACAGCATGTTTCTTTCCCTGTCTCCACACAGAGTCAGCCGGAGTAGTGAGCTATTAGTCTGCGCACTGGTCTGAGAGCCGAAAGTTTGAGAGTGTGTAAATCATGAAATGTGCTGTGTGTGAGGTTTCAGGCGGGGGACGGCTTTTAAATTGTGTTTAGCTCAGAGTCAGACCTTGTGAGATGTAGGCAGCACATGTGTCACTTCCACTCATCCTCCTGTCTCTCTCTCCTCTCCTGTTTTTTGTCCTGTCTCCCTCAATCTAAGCCACATAGCCTATACATATACTCACTCTATACTGTTAAGATTGTGGCTTTCAGAGCTGGATTGCTTTGTTTTTAGATTTCATATTCTCAAACTAACATGTCTTTTTTCTGATCAGCTGCTGCTTTGATTGACATTTCAATGCGGTCTTGCATTTTTAAGGGTGTTTTGCATTTTTGGGGCCACAGTACATTACCCTTTAAATGTTTGGGTGTAGTTATTATATAT
>NW_015615295.1:0-899 GCF_001515605.1 Sinocyclocheilus anshuiensis
ATGGGTGATAGTCTTAAAATAGCTAGAAAGCAGTGGAGTCACAATACGTCTGTCCGAACAATGTCTGATTAAACCACATCTGCTCTGAGAAATCACTGGATATGAAACACAGGAACCGATACTGCTGAGAGGTTGCTGAAATCCTAACAGCAATGTAAGACCAGCAGATTACAGATTTTATAGGCTTTCTTGGTCCTTATGAACTGAGGAAATGCTGACTGACGGGAAAGGCTCACAATGGGTTTATGGCCGACCACAAAACTAAGAAAGGAAGCTGACATGCTTGCGTAGTTGTGTGAAACTGCCATTAAAACACAAACTAAACATTTAAGATGTGATTCTTGTTGGTTGCTGGTTGTGATCCCCAGAGGCTGAAATCACTCTCAAAACATCTGCATTCCGAATCCCTGTCAGAGGAAGAAGACAAGGTAAATTGATTAGTACTTCCTTCTCAAGAGCACCGGATAAAAAAGCATGTTCAGAATGATGTTTAAAATTATGCAGGGTTTTCATTTGAAGATTTCAATTTGGTAATCCTACAAAACAAGTTACATTGTTACACCTATATCTAATTTACATATCAATATCTTAAAGGTGCACTTACAGCATCATCTTCCATTATGGCCGTAGAGTCAAAAAAGTCTGGTCTGAGTTCAGCTCTTTCTCTCCGGTTTCTCGACGCCGGCTAAAACGTAGAACGGACATATGAGCAAAAATGACCTCAAAAGATCTAATCTTACAGATGAACAGATGTTGTTATATGAACCGTAGTCTTGGGCGTCACCGGAAACATTACAAATGCACATCTGTAAGTTCTTACCAAATCGATCACCATGGTATCCTCGAATTCCTCATTCATGTCCTCTAGCTGACCGCGTGAGGACATCATCACGTCCTCG
>NW_015615296.1:0-899 GCF_001515605.1 Sinocyclocheilus anshuiensis
AGCGTCTGCTAAATGACTAAATAAAAATAAATAAATAAAATAAAATTCCTCATTAACACAGAAACTTGAGTCTAAACTTGAAGTTTATTATACTTCATAGTGTAGGCACTTTCCATGTACACATCATTTTAGACAAAGGCATCACACAGTGGAAAAAAAGATTTTTATGTCAACTACATTTTTATATAAGAGATCTAATTCTACTGTTGCAGCAGGCAGGTTCCTGGTATGGCATTGTGAACAGGCAAAGAAGTAGTTTGGAATTGTGTTGGGAACACTTGAAATATTCACAAACTTTTATTTAATGGCCCTTTCTCCATCCTACTGATCTATAAAGATGGTTTAGCCTCAACAGAACTAACAATCTTTTAATGCACATAGGACATTAAAGACATTAATCATTTCAGCCAGATCAATCACTTCAGATCAGAGGAGTGAGAAATGTTGGGCAAAGTGAGGTGCTCAGGGTAGTGAGCCTTTGGAATGGCGCGAGGACCCTGACTGGCTCTCTCGGTCGTGCTCCTTAAAGTAAGCCTGTTCAATACGATGGCAGAAGGAAAGCAGGTTGGTGTAGGATTTAACCTTTTTGGCAAGCTCGTCGTTGGTCAGTTGTGTGGTGAGTATGGTGAAAAGATGACCAAACACTAGAGCATCTAGTTCAGTTGGCCTGTGACATTGAAAGTACAACAATTAGTGAAAACAGCATATGAAAACTGAGTTATGTTACATGTCTGTATGTGTACAGACATTCAGAACTCACTGATGCTCAACTTCTGGTATTTCAGTGTATGTGCACAAAACGTACTGTTTGTTGAAAAAGTAGGGCTGTGTTCCCAATCGCTGTGACAAGGCCTGACAGCACTGACTCACATCTTCATACACCTGAGAAGAGGAAACCC
>NW_015615297.1:0-899 GCF_001515605.1 Sinocyclocheilus anshuiensis
AATGTCAGCTGTAATTAGCGCTTGTTAAGCAAATGGCAGGGTTAACGACCTCGTCGTCTCCCTGCCCACAGCCACAGTCTGTTGACTGTTGACTGACTGCGACCAAACCGGCATTAAACATTTATTATTCAATTTGACCGCTACGTCCAAGGTGTTGATGAGCACTCCTGGCTGCTGCAAATTTCGGGGGGAATTATGGGACATTATAACGGCTAATTGTGCAGCTCGGTGCTTATTTTTAGCCGTCTTGTCAAACATCAGGACACTTTTGGGGGAAAGAGACCGAAGGACAAAAGGTGATTTCACAGACACTCCGATATTGGGTGACAAGTAAGTCCGTGGAGAGAGTGAACTGAGAGAGTCCGCTGACGGACTGACAGGGAAAGTGTCTTGGGCCTCTGCAGTACGGTGTACTCATGAGAAATGACGAAGGAAGATTTTTAAATGAGTCATTTTGAATTACGTGAAATGTTTGGCCTTTACATGTCAGCAGCTTTCTGCTTTAGGGGGCTCTGTGTTGGAGAGGACTGAAGGTAACGGCACGCAACCAAACACACAGTCACTGAATAATGCAATAAACTGTGATTTTTAGGCATTAACCCCTTTAGCTGTGGTAAAAACACTTTGTGCTCAGCCTTGAATGGCTTATTGCTTTTATAAAATGGAAGAATAAAAGAAAAAAAAACACTTGTTCAATAAATAATTGCATTTATTATTAACCAGAACCATTTTTTCAGCAAGTAAATGTGTCATCCTCACTGTACATTAAGTTATTGAACATTAATGATCTCTGCAATACATTTATGTTGGTTCTGTTCTGTTACCCTATGGGGGTTACCGCTGCTCTCCCTGCTTTTATCCATGCTAGGCTGCATGGATGCGCAGGGAGTTCTTGCCCA
>NW_015615298.1:0-899 GCF_001515605.1 Sinocyclocheilus anshuiensis
AGGTTTACCTGCACAGCACTTACTCGCTGGCCTCCGTTACACAGATGCATCTGGACATCAGCAGCCAAAAGTTTGAATGCATTTTGTAATCTTGGTTTGGATTTTGCTTAAATGCTTGGATGTTTGTTTTGTAGAAGAAAGTTGCAAAGGAAACGCATTATGAATCACACATGTTCCTCCTTCACTGGTGTTTAAAAGCATGCCAGGATGCATTGTTGGCCATTTTGACATTATTGCATTACCTTTTGAGTAAATATTCTGAAAAATGTATGCTTTTCATTTTGGTCGTTTTGTTAATCTTATTTCAATTATATTAACCTGAACGCACTCTTAAAAATAAAGGTTCTTTATTGGTAGTTTCAAGAGGAGCGTTTAACATCTGTGAAACTTTTGCATTATACAAATGTTCATTATAGTGTAAAATGCTTCTTTAGATTTTTAAAATGGTTATTTTAATAACTGCTTGCTGGAAGGTTATTTGGGGAACCAGAAATGGTTCTTCAGTGGCAAAAAAAAACAAAAAACAAACTTGGGTAAACTTATACAGTGGTTGGTTCTATAGCAAATATGATTTTTGCATTACCATTTACATTTACAAAAGAAAAATGCATGATGCCATTTCCAAATGAAAATGAAATTATTTTTTTAATATGAATTTAGATTAATAACAACAAAGCAAATAAAAGAGCAAGTAAAAGAGCATTATGTAACCGTTTAGAAAATGTGAGAGATAGAACAAAAAATAACAATACAAGTGAACACTAAAAATAAATAAATAATGATAATAAAGAACTTTTGGGCAGTGACATGAAATTTCGAAAAGCTTTAGGTTTCTTTTATTGTTTTCGTAAGTTTCTTGTATTGGTACGTCTTAAGGTCCGTGTTGCAGAATAGTTGCA
>NW_015615299.1:0-899 GCF_001515605.1 Sinocyclocheilus anshuiensis
CAAAAGATTTATATTTCAAATAAATGTTGTTCTTTTGAACTTTCTTTTCATCAAAGAATCCTGAAAAAAAAAAAAAACGGCTGTTTTAAATATTATAACAATAAGAAATGTTTCTTGGACGTCAAATCAGTGTATCAGCATGATTTCATGTGGCAATGAAGACTGGAGTAATGCTTCTGAAAATTTAGCTTTGCATCACAATAATACATTACATTTTAAACTACTTTATATTAACACAGAGAATAGTTATTTTAAATTGTAATAATATATTTCAATATTACAGTTTTACTGTATTTTTGATTAAATAAATGCAGCCTTGGTGAAAAAAATATATAAAAAAATATTGCAGAAGTAATAAGCCAAAGTTTTGAATGGTTTTGTATATAATTAATGCAACCTTTCAAAAATGTAATAATACATTAATGCTAATAAATACAGAAGCGTCAGTTAATGTTAGTGTAAAAAAGGTTATGCCAGTCATGTCAAAAGTATTATTCACTTTTAATTACTACATTCAGGTCTTTTTTAATGTTTGAATATACTTATGCATGTGCATCACATAACGGACATAAAATGACTTGTAAGTGTAATTTATCATCACTGTAAATAAAGAAATAATAATAAAAAAAAGAAATACAAATCTGTGGAGAGAAGAGCCCAATAACAGCAAGCAGTCACATACTCTTTCACATTTTTTTTCTTGTGTCTCTCTTGCTCTCCCAAGATTCAGGGAGAGGTCAAGCTCCTTTAAAAAGCCATCAAAACGCGGCCTCATGTGCTGCGGCTGACTGCAGTTGCCTGGGAATTACTTTGTGCATGTTTCTGTATTCTGTTATCTGTGCACATACATAAGCAGGCAAGATGATGCAGACCTACTCATGAAAGATCCGTATTCATCC
>NW_015615300.1:0-899 GCF_001515605.1 Sinocyclocheilus anshuiensis
TGTCCTTTACCCTTCTGGTCATCTTCTACATATGTCTGGGTTTGGAACACATACTGCCTGCCATCATTTCATACCAGGCTGAGTCTGTTTTGAATGTGCAGAATGTGGCTTTTTATGCCCAATGACTTTCACTAAAAGAGGCAGATATTAAACCATCTGTTGGAGAGAAACACTTTGTTAGATTTTTTTGATTTTAGTCCCATTTTTAGAAGAAATTCATAAAGAAAAAGAAACAAAAACAAAAACTTTTTTGTTTGAATTTTTTTCCATGCAAAATATTGTCGATTTATATTCGAGCAGGGAATGTTGTGATATTTCCCCTTGTAATGTACACAACAAAATAACAAAAGTCCTTATTTATTGTGGTCATGACATTTTGTTATTTATTTGTGATAATTAAACAAAATTTTGCTATTGTGTTTTGCTATATCTCATTTTTGAATATAAACTTTTTTCATTTGAAGATATTATTTTTCATGTAAAATATCAATTTATATTAAAGCAAAGAATGCTGTGAGGTTTCCCCTTGTAATATACATAACAAAATTAGTCCGGTAACACTTTATTTTAAGGAACTATTCTTACTATTAACTAGTTGCTTATTAGCATGCATATTACTCACATATCGGCTGTTTATTAGTACCTATAAAGCACATATTTTTTAGGAGTTATTAACTATTAAGTTAATAGTGAATAAGTGTTCCCTATTCTAAAGTGCTACCATTAGTCCTTTTTGAATAATGTGGCCATTATGTTTGGAGATTTTTTTTGTGTGATAAACTGTTTTATGGTAAACTTTTGCTAAACAAAAACTTTTTTTGTCTCATTAAAAAAAAGAAAATCATGAAAAATATCATCAATTTATATTCAAGCAGGAATTATTATTTCCCCTTGTAATA
>NW_015615301.1:0-898 GCF_001515605.1 Sinocyclocheilus anshuiensis
ATACATCAATGGAAAGCTTATTTATTCAGCTTTCAGATGGTGTATCAATCTCAATTTTGAAAAATTGACACTTAAGACTGGTTTTCTGGTCCAGGGTCACATATATGAAAATAGAAAACTGTTACCTTGAATAATAATATTTCACAATAATTATATTTTTTATATTGTAATTATATTTTTATATTGTATATTTGTGAATGTGCAGCAAGCTGACAGTGTGAAGAGTAAGCTGAGTCCAGAGGAAGAGGAGCTTGAGAGTCTGAAGACTGAGTGCAATGATGCTGGGTGCAAGATTCAGAGTCTGCAGGCCGAAACCGAATCTATTAGAGCTCTGGTAGGACAACCTTCTCAAAGCAAAGATCATAAAGCACAACAGTATTCAATACCCTAGACTGAACTATGCATGATCCCTCCAGAAACGAGGCCTGGAGAATGCTCTCAACGACGCCAAGCACTGGCATGGCATTGAGCTCCAAAATCTGGGCTCTGTTATCGGAAAGCTGGAGGCTGAACTCAGCAACGTCCGCGGGGACATCGAGCAGCAGCGCCGTGACTATGAAACCTTACTCAACAATAAAATTAAGCTGGAGATGGAGATCGGAACATATCATGGAATCCTGGATGGAGAGGAAAGCAGATTCTACTCCTCAACGTAAGGCTTGTTTCCAATCTGCTTATTAAAGGACAAGACAGCAGAAGTCCTGACTCAATCTTCTTTCTTGTTCCTCAAAAGTCTTAACTTCTTAGAAAGCCTCCCTAGACCCAGTTTCTGTGATCCCAGACCGATCTCTCAGATAATCACAATGTTCTTCTATACTGCAGGTTCCCCGGTGGTTCTTCAGTCCCTGAGGGACGAACTGATCCCGCACCTTCCACATCTGGGCCACAAAGCAGTCCA
>NW_015615302.1:0-899 GCF_001515605.1 Sinocyclocheilus anshuiensis
TACAAATCATACACTATAAATTAAGTGTTTGAGGTCATAACATAGCATTATGCAAGGAACCATCTGAAAATAAGTCTTTATTAATTGATAATCTGAATAAAAGTTGTTGCCTTTAATGTTAATTTCAGCTGGAAACTGCAGTGAATTGTAGTCTGAAGTCTGAGTCTGAAGCATGAATAAAAATGGTGTAATTAAAGTAGATTATTTTAGTGTTTTGTATTTTCATATTGCCATATTGTTAGTTTAACAAAATCAAAATCTTTTTGAATCAATTATGAGTCGAGTAGCACTCTATTTGTCTGGCGCCCATGTAGAGCACATCAGATCTGTCTCTTTTGAGGTTACACGTTGTTATAATGCTTCCTTAGAAGGTAGCTGCCTATGTAAACAGAAAGTAGTGAGACAGCTAACTAGGTTTTGAAACAGAAGGTGTTCATAGGGCTTGCCGCATTTGATGTGTCCTTGTCTCGCAGACTTGTGATGGCGATCATGAAATTCATGAGTCTATGTGAGATTTTGTATTTATTTATTTAGTACTGCCATAAAGCAGGTTCTCTTTTGCAAGACAGTTGACCCATGCAGCAGATGTAGTGCTCAAGGGTGCAACACAGCGCTAAACTGTTCAAATGAAGGAAAACATTTAGTGCTTAAATTATATTTCTGATGCATTTATACCTTTACTAGGGAAATTCATCCACCATCTTTCTGCTTGTGTGCACCTTAATGTATTTCTCTGTTGAAAAAAATGACCAGTTTGAGCTGGTGCTTAGTTGGTCATGAGCTGGTTCTGAGCAGGAGCTAGTTGCTTAGGACCAGCTTAAACCAGGTGATGGCCAGCTAAGGACCTGCTTAATCCAGCTCAAACCAGCTGCCATGCTTCAAAGCATACCTAACCAGCA
>NW_015615303.1:0-899 GCF_001515605.1 Sinocyclocheilus anshuiensis
GATTTTCTGTTTTTATTTGGCGTACTATTTATACGCATTTTCATGTGACAGGGCTCGAAAAAGTGTGCTTAATTGTACTGAATGTGCACTATATATATTTGTAATTTTGAATTGTGTGGTTTCTAAACTTCCCCAACACAGTTTTTCATTACAGTTTGTGTCTTTCCAATTGATGTCGTAATCAGCAGAGATAAATCTCACTCATCAGGGCCTCATCAGGTAAAATGTTGTCATTTTTGGATGAGAGTTTTTGCATTGATTTACACAAAAAGAAATGTGTTTGGAATTAAAGACAGGTTAAATGCGTGTCTATGGACTGGGTGGGAAATCCTTTTGGGGAATGACAACAGTGGGCAACCCTCGTGCCAACCCTGATCCAACAACTCCTGTCAAACCGATTTTTATGCCACTATAATTGAAACCATCTCTCATCTCAGCCACACACAGGCAGTCAGTGGGAGTATGTGAATCATTGTTACATTTGCAAACTTTCAAGGCAATGTGTGTAATTAGAAAAATATTTTTTCCTTTTTTAGTTTTATGTACAGAGACAACTAAAAGTGAATATTGTCTTACATGCTCTGTAAAAATTGTACATGCAATACAATGAGTTTACACACCTACTTTGTTCAGTTTCTAGCAACGCATATTTCCACTGTGTAAAAATACATAAAAAAGTCACTGATCACTATGTAATTCTGAGTTGCAACTTCATTTCTCACAATTTAGACTTTATTTTGAATAAATGCAACTTAATTTCTTGCGTTTGTCAATTGATATATTGTGATTGCAATTTTGTATTTCATAATTGCAACTTCATGTCTCATAATTACTACTTTGCATCTTGAAATTGCAACCTTGTATCTCATAATTGCAGCATCTCACAATCGTGACTTAAC
>NW_015615304.1:0-899 GCF_001515605.1 Sinocyclocheilus anshuiensis
GCTCCCGGGCTGTGCAGAGAAATCTCTCGATCTCTTTCCTAGGCTTGGAGCCTCGCAGCATGCTGATGGCATATCTCCAACACACCCTGATGTGACGAGCCGGTCGGATGGCAGTCTGACGGATTGAGGGCCACATACTGAGAGCCCAATCCTCGCCCCTCCCCTGCCCACCCCTCACCCTGCTAGCCCGCTGATATTGTGCCACATCGTCAACACCAGCCAAAGCAGGAAACTTCCTGAAAAGCCTGTTGGAATGGATAAACTGGCTTTTTTTTGTCAGAGATAATGACCAAGGCCATTTACAAACCCGACTGGACTTTTTTACGACTTCTCGGGGCAATGAGTTTGATCTTATGGGTCTTTGCTCATTGCCCTTCATCAACTTTACATGAGGTAAACAAAGTGGGTGTTACTTTTAGAAGATCTTTTCAGAAGATCACATTTGCAAATGTGCACAATAGCCATGCATGACTGGCGGAACCCTGCGGTATATAAGGTCCATACTGCGCTATTAGATTGCTCAGCGGGTGCTGATTTACACTCCCTGTCATGGGAGAGGGGCCTTTTTTTTGTAGTGCCGTCTTTTTCTCTGAATAACCAGGGCCCCTCCTGGAAAATGGCATTAAAACAAAATACTGTATGAAGGGATGAGGAAGAGGAAGGGTTGAGAGCAGGGTCTTGAATCTCATTTGATTTACACTCTAAGGAAAGCCAAGGGGGAATTAGAAAATTAGCTGTGGAGAAACCCCCCCATGAGTGGCACAGGGAGACTTAGCAGTGTTGCGCCTGACTTAAGGGCTTGTGGGTTTTTTTGTTAGTCTGATGGAGCCTTTCCACTGTGCTGAGATTAACTTTCCCTGCCCTTGCTCTTTGGATAATGAAGTGCTAATACTAGCAAG
>NW_015615305.1:0-899 GCF_001515605.1 Sinocyclocheilus anshuiensis
GACAGTGTTGACAGAATTGACAGTCATGTGTGTGTATGTGAGAGAGAGGGAAAGAGAGTGTGTGCTTCTCTGTGTATGACTGTCAATTCTGTTACATACTCTCAACACTGTCACTCTACCTTGGTAACAGAGCTTGATGGTAACAGAAATGACACCGTCTAATTCAGACAACAAGAAATCATGATTTTCAGCTATATAAGACACTTTTCACAGAAAATATTATGTTGTTATGGCCTATAACATCTTGTGTTCCATTATAATGAGTAACAAATTATTAAAATAACTAAAAATATAACTATTTGAAATGAAAAAAAGCTGAAAATATAATGACTTTGGACACCAAATGTACCTGCAATTATAGAATCACCCATATATACATACTTCTTAATATATTTCAAATATTAAGGTCGGAATGAAATGGAAATTTACTTTGGAAATCTCTTTTCTAAATGGATGTTATAGTGATCTTATTGTGAATGATTCATCTGTTCTAAAGAAGGAAAAAAGATCCAGATCCAGATCTGTCTTTGATGAAAGCAGTGCACTGTATTTTAACTCACTAGAGAAAGTTCTGGCACAAAAAGTACTTTGAAGATCTTCTGTAATAAGTGCCAAAGTGCCAGTCCCAAAAGGAAAATCATTACGGAGCTGTGAAAATCCCAGCTGTGGTAAACAAGCATTTTGATGTGCTGCTTTGTGACAAACAAACAGTGCAGACTTCAGCAAGCTGCTCGGACGAAATCCCTGTCATCCGTTTTGCCTGTGGCCATTCAGAAGTTGAAAAATGATACGAAGGTTCAGGAAGGAGTCGTTAGGAAAGAAAAACTACAGCGGCAGCTCACAGGATTAAAAGTGTCCATTCATCATCACATTACACCACTGGAAAAACACAGTGAAAG
>NW_015615306.1:0-896 GCF_001515605.1 Sinocyclocheilus anshuiensis
TGTGTGTGTGTGTGTGTGTGTGTGTGTTTTTAAGTTATCTCCAGTAGAGCAAAATAAACATGTCAAATTCATAAAACAAGACGTTACATTTTGCTAATCATTTTCAGTAATCTCAGGATTGTATATGAGGAACATTAAAACAGGTTTGCTGAAAGGAGGCCTGGATATAAAGTAAATATCAGTTTGATTTAATTGACCCATGGGAAGAAAAGCAAATGCAAATCCCTAGTTTGAACAGCAGCAGTAATGTTCTGAAACGAAGAAATGAAGACATAAAAATCTTACCTAGCAGCCGTCTCCAGCACAAACAGAACAAAACAAGCACGTGAAACATTTTCCATTCAGTGTCTGATCTAAAAAACCTATGTCTGCTGAAAACACTCAAGCTGGTGTGAATCCTGAGTTTGACCCTCCTAATGCACACACACCTGCTCTGTGTGATAGACAATTACATATACATGTCCTTCTGAACCTTTTTGAGATTTTAAATGTTTTTGACATAAATGTTTCTTGTTTTATTAGGTAGGAATGTCTGCCTTCATCTTTGACTTACAGTTTTCCATTTTAAGGGTAGAATAGGTAGATTTAGGTATATTTAAAACATAAGTGCATCATGATATATTTTTGTCATGTAAATGTTCTCTCACATCAGAGTTTAAATTTGCCATATATAAATCAATAAGAGCTGGACATAGATGATTCTGTTTCATTAACACTAATTTTCCAGTGTTTTAATAAGCTGTTGAAATATTGTAAATGATCTGTGCATATGAAGAACTTTTATTTTGTGGTAAATAATGATAATAGTAATAATAAAAATCCTGTACCTTTCCATGAGCAAAATATTTTTAGACCTGTATATTTTTCTTTAACTTTGCATCAGCCCATATAAACAT
>NW_015615307.1:0-900 GCF_001515605.1 Sinocyclocheilus anshuiensis
CCACACCATTCCCTCTCCATCGCTCTCCCATCTCAGGTGCACCTCCTTCCCTCTCCAGGCCTCGGGGATCTTCAAGACCACTTTGAACCAGCACGTCCACCATCTGTGAAACATTTACAGGTAATACCATACACTATTATATACAGTTTGTTAGACAGTAAACCATTTACGCAACTTACGTGGGCCCGAACACGTCACCAACTTTACAAGGCTGAAAGCTTTGCTGGATGGCCTCTGAATAAAGAATACGCTTCTCTGACAGGAACACAGAGACGGATTCAAGCGGATGAGTGTCTCCAAACAGTCTGCAGGGAATGAGAGTGTTTAAATCACAACATAACAAACCATCAACAAGAGTAAACAAGGTCAAAGGTCTTTTATTAATCTTCAAGGACTAGTTTACAAGAAATAACTACTAAATAATAATTATTTAAAGACATGTAGAGTATAATTAGTAGGTTTTACCTAAAAAAAACGTCCAGTTAATTTGCATAAACACGAATAATTAAATACCTAACATTAGTATGCGTAGAAAGAAACAGTGTACATAAAAGAGCTCTGGCTTACCTTCCTCTAAGATTGCAGTCTGTGAAATATATATCAGAGATAAACTTCTCTGCTCGCTCTAGTAGAGTCCGTCTGTTTTTCAGTACGGGTTGGTGGTACATGATTAAAAACTAACGTACTTATGAATAAACAGATCAGCTGCAGACGCGTCTCTGCACTTGTACCCGGAAGTACATTGACAACAATCAGCTGTAAATGCCGCGTTCTTCGACTAATGAACATTAGAGGACGCCATTGCATTATGTTTTACGCCATCCAAAATATAGCACCATGACCTTCTTCTTCTTTTTGGTTTTTAACGGCGGCTGGCACCAACGCAAATAGGTGCATTAC
>NW_015615308.1:0-900 GCF_001515605.1 Sinocyclocheilus anshuiensis
TATAATTACACTGTACACCTTAAAATAAAGTGTAACCGAAAAATGCTATTTTTGAAAGTCGAATTTTGGGGTTTAACAATCATAAAGCACTAAACAATTCATGAAGCTGTAAAATGTAGGCTAAGTGGCAACAGATGACATTGTTTTCGGCTAACAGGAAATGTAATTAATTAATTTAACATTTAAAACACATGTGACAACTTACCCCCGTTCTGACATATATGAAAAATACTCAGTTCAACCAGATGAAAATTACCTTCATTACAGCGACTATTCTGGTAATGCATCTCAATCTGATTTTATTCTGTGCAGCTATTAATCAACAGCAAAAATCTGATCATACTGGGTTTTAGTTTAGGACAGAATTCACAAATATTATTCTAGAGAGTCTGAACTAAATGTTTGATATAATATACAAAACCACAGACCTTGACTCACCTATATGTATCTTTGTAGACGTTGTTTTGAAAATCTGCTGAATAAATTGTTTAGCATTATATAACACACTCTAATATAATATAACAGGGCTCAGCAATCCTCTAATTTCATATATTAGGAGAAGCCAGTCTAATCAGACTGTTTATTGCAATAAAAGGGCGAAAAAACTGCAGCGGATAATGAACACCCGCGGGGTTTGAGAAGAGAAGGTTACTGCTCTGTACAGAGCTGCTCATTACATGTTTACAGCACACAGGACAGACACCTTATTGCACTAATGTCTCCTGTTTTCATCAAATGACGGAAATGTTAAAGGCTTCCTCACTCTCACAGTCCATCAGTGTGGGGTGTTAAAGCAATAGTTCACCCAAAAATGGAAATGTGCTCACCCTCAGTTTGTTTCTTCATCAGATTTGTAGAAATGTAGCTTTGCATCAGTGTCTCAGCAATGGATGCTCTGCA
>NW_015615309.1:0-900 GCF_001515605.1 Sinocyclocheilus anshuiensis
AGGTGTGTTTGATTGGGGTTGGAGCTAAACTCTGCAGGACAGTGGTCCTCCAGGACTGCTAAAGAGAGTAAAGTACAATGTTTCTTTTATCTTCTTTTCACTGTGAAGCTGCTGTGGAACACTCCGTCTGATGCTGCCATCTAGTGATCACAGTTTGTACTGCAAGCTGCACTGATTGATCTTTGAACAATAAATGCAGTGTTTCAAAGCAGCTTCATCTGTGGCTGGTGTTCTTCTCGACTGATTGAGATACAGCAACGTTTGTTTCTTTCACCTATCATTATTATGCATCTATTGTGAATAAAAGGTCTGGAATACATACCATTTGTCACGTTGCAGCACTATTGAATTATTAACGATCAGATAAAATCACCATAATCTGTTTATTCATCAGGTCATATTGAAGATCGGGTCATGGCTGTATCAGGAGTTTGGAGATATTTTCACTGGCTGTATCTTGTAAACCGCTCAAGCTTGATGTTGTTGGACTGAGAGATTCCTGCGCTGTCAGATGATGTGATGAATGAACAGACTCACACACTCCACATTCATCACTGCAGTGGCTTTATTCTGTACAGAGTTTCACTGTATTCCTTCATCAGTTAATGAATGTCTGCTGGCAGTCAGAGACTCACATGAGAAAAACTAAATCTCCATTACAACATCAGCACATGGAAATATATTTACAAGATCAAAACACACGAATAAAACCACATATTACCAAACTTGCAATTTACAAAATTAATTTAAGAGCCAAATTTCTCTTTAAAAAAAACCCAGAAACACCAGAATGTTTGCTCTCTGTAGAAACACTTCTGTGTTCACATACAAATGTTTGAGATTGAATTACTGTGCGTGTGTGTGTGTGTGTGAGTGAGAGAGAGTGTGTGTGTGTGAGTG
>NW_015615310.1:0-901 GCF_001515605.1 Sinocyclocheilus anshuiensis
AGGTAAACCTCACTCCCCTGATCTCAAGAGGTGCACTAGCGACTGGCACTAGAGGCTGCGGTCTTTAGTGTTCTCGTTAGCGCACCTGCCTCCCATCCCAGTGACAAGGGTTCGAGTCTCACTCAGAACAAGCACGAGGTGAAGTGGTTAGGACTGGAGGGTTTACACAAGATCCTTGAGAAACCTTAGAAAACATGAAGGCCATTCCTTGAAACGTGACCTCCCATAGAGTGCTAAAGTTTTAGTTTGTTTTGAGACCCAGAAACCTAGAAAATCTTGTAATGTTCAACATTTGTGTAGCGATACTGTGGGGAACACCAAGGGGAAATGCACATATACTCACTCAACCTCTAGTGACCTTTGAATCACTTCTTCCTTCTGTCGAAAAATGCAGTGCAATCACACTTTTATGAAGTTATTGAGCCTGAAATGTACAGAAAAAGTGGGACTGACAAGATGGTATTTTCAAAAACTCGATATCAAAAATGCTTTACTTACTTCCTGTCTTTGGGTTGAGAATAAACTTCTGGCTATAATATTTTAGTCGACTGTCCCATGAGATCTGGGATAGGTTGGATTTGCCTTGCTCAGCTGAAGTTGTGCCTTTTGTTTGGAAACCAAAAGCCAATTATTTTCTTTATTTCGCTCTTGAGTCCACATTGGACGGATACAATTGCTTTCGTGTCCAGGTTGGAGGAATTAAACCAGAGTTCTCTAAGCAAACAGTTTCACAGCAGGGCCTTAAACTTTAAGTACAAGAATGGGCCATCTATCCAAGGTTTTGCTACAGACAATCAGATACTTATTGCTTGCACAGAGATGATATAAGATCCCTATCTTTCACGTAGAAGTCTAAAGAGATGTGCTTAAACAACTCTTGGGCTATAAATAAACCTTCACT
>NW_015615311.1:0-900 GCF_001515605.1 Sinocyclocheilus anshuiensis
GGACCACCAGACTTGGGACCACCAGAGTCAGGTCCTCCAGGATCACCGGACTTGAGCCCACCAGAGTCGGGTCCTCCAGAACCACCGGACTTGGGACCACCAGCCGTGGCAATGGAGTAGGAGCTCTCCTCCTCCTCCTCTAAGAACGAGGCAAACCGGCGGGAATGGGCACAGGCTCAGCGGGTAGAGTCTGGTGGTGGTGTACTACCTTTCCCTCCTTGTGGAGCTGCAAGTAACTGGAGAAGTTCCATTAGTGTGGAAAGGCCTGAAAGACATCATAAACTACAAGGCACCATCCCCAAATTCTGTAGGGAATCAACAACTGACCGAAAAACTGAATGATTTCTAATGCAGATTTGAAAACGTCAGACTAACACCCCACACCCACTCTGACAGTCTCTCTGCACAACAACCAATACCTCCAGCAAACCTACCCTCTCCCCTTCTTGCACTTCAGATCAGTGAAGAGCATGTGCATCATGTCAGTCTTGGAACAATGAAGGAAGGGCTGTAAAACCCTTTTTCCATCTTGGCTGGAAGGACAGATTTTATTGTATCCTTCATTAGAAGGACTGTGAACTCTGGCGAAAGGACAGTAGCATTCTTGTCTCACACTGAGGTGAAAAGTACACCATTGTACCGGCGCTTGTGCCTGGCCAAACTGAATTGACCTAATAAGTCAGCATAATGAGCTGGAAAGCACTAGTCATGTCCAAACTCTGTGTCAGCAGCACCAAAGTAATCACGTTCCGTGGTGGAGTTTTGTGGCATTCTGTTTCAGGAAATTTGTGTCCCTGTTACAGTGTAATTATACATTTAAGGACTGAGTAGTATTAATTAACTACATGTACTTACTATAAGGTTAGGGTTAGGATTAGGGTTTGGCTTAGGGTTACTTGC
>NW_015615312.1:0-897 GCF_001515605.1 Sinocyclocheilus anshuiensis
ACTGAAGACTGGAGTAATGATGCTGAAAATTCAGCTTTAATCACATTTTAAAATACATTCAAACAGGTATTTTAAGTTGCAATAATATTTTATATATATCATTGTTTTACTATATTCTTGATAAAATAAAGGCAGCCTAGGTGAGCATTAGTATACACTTCTTTCAAAACATTGAAAATGATATATACTCTTACATTAAGAAAAGTCCAAATCAGCTCTGAAAGGTGTAGTAATTGTTTGCTGTTTAAATCTATATTTGGATGCTTTTAATCAAATACATCAGGGTTTGGTCTGGCAGGGATATCTGCTGAGGTCCTGATCTATGTTAAAAGGATGCTACATTTGTGTGTTATGGGACAAGAGATTATTCAGTCCCAGATGATCACAGAGCAGGTTGCAGCAGCTTCTCATCGGTGAATGCATAAAAGAGCAGTGCTTTCACTGCACACCTGCAGCGGTGCTTGCACTAGAACAGAAAGCACGCGGGTCTATTTTATTTTTTTGCACCATTTACCCTTTAAAAACACCTGAACTCCCTAAACCTGCTCAAAGACCTGTTGTGGTCACGGTTTCTTTTACCTAATTTCTCCCTGTTTTGTTTGTTGGATATCCGTCTGATGCAGACCAGACTCACAAGAAGAAAATGATCTGTGTGTCAAATATAAATAAAGCCTGAGGGTGCCATATTGGCATATGAAATATAGGCTACTATTTGATATTGTAAATCAATGAATAACTCTTACCTGTGGCAGTTAGCTGTTCTTAAATCTTAAAGGAGTTCAAACAAATGAATACAGTATTATATCTTTTGCATGTTTCAGATCTGAAGCAGTTTGTGATATAATCCTCATTTTAAGAAACTATGTATTGAAATATGAGTTTTAAAATAATTCTAAC
>NW_015615313.1:0-900 GCF_001515605.1 Sinocyclocheilus anshuiensis
GGAATCTTCAGAAAGGCGCTCTGCGCTCTTAAGGAAATATTACCGTTCCGCTCCCCGCTCCGCTCACTCTCTGCTCCGCTCACATGTTCTGGTTGTGAGTTATGAGCAAATGCTCTTCCAGTACCACTCATAGAACGATAGCACAAAAACATTATACATCATCCATGGAACGTTTTTTTTTATTGTTTTATTTGGCCATTTATCTGGCATTTGATTGTAAATGTTACTTTTTGTGTCAGACCGTTTAGAGATCATTCAAAAGTAACATTTGCAAAATGATCAAATAAAATGTTCCCTTAACATCAGGAAAACGTTCTTTGAACATGATTTTGTTAGCTGTGTACAAAAATATTAAGCAGAACAGATGTTTTCTGAGCAGCAAATCAGAATGATTTCTGAAGGATCATGAGACACTAAAGGCTGGAGTAATGATGCTGAAAATACAGCTGTGCCATCACAGGAATAAATGACATTTTAGAATGTATTCAAATAGAAAACTGTTGTTTTGCTAATATTTCATAATACAGTTTTACATCAAATAAACGCAACCTTGGTGAGCATAAGAGTTCTTGCAAAACGTTAAAAAGTCTTGCCACCCCAAATTTTTGAATGACTCATGAGGAGTCCAATTTTAATTGATATTTTGAGAAAAACATGACAATTTTTCCAAGCTAAAAAATGACATCATGAAATAAATGTAAAGAAACTTTCTTTCTCTGTCTCACAGGTGACTATTGTTGTTGTGGGTAATAAGTTGGACCTGCAGGATCAGAGGAGAGTGGACAGCGAGGCGGCTCAGCAGTGGGCACGGCAGGAGAAGGTCAGGCTGTGGGAGGTCTCTGTGACCGACAGACGAATGCTCATCGAGCCCTTTGTCCATCTGGCCAGCAAAATGACCCA
>NW_015615314.1:0-901 GCF_001515605.1 Sinocyclocheilus anshuiensis
ATCAGAGATCGGGCTTAAAAGTGTTTACATCGGCTGCGTGTTCAACCTTCACCCTGCCAGCCACAGTAATGAGAAGCGTCACAGATCATAAGAGATGCCCTAGTTATTATTATGACTGCCAGTCATGGTTATGATCATTAAACTTACAGTAAACAGTTGCACAAGTCTGTGTTTGTCACGCTGGCCTCCATCTCTCTCTCCGGGAGCAGATGCCTGCGGTGTTCTTTAATGACATGGTGTCAGTGCTGCTACATGCGCTGGGAGAAAGGTTAGACAATGCAGTGTGCGGCAACTTTCTGTCGCTCTCGTTTTCTGTCTTTCTGTCCCATCTTTCTTTTGCTGGGTCTCAAGCCCGCTCCAATTTCTCTGTCTTTCTACATTTCACTGTTTCTGCTTCCCTTTCTCTCTCAGCCACGTGACATTCAGGGTCTTTACCTGACAGGCGGCTCTTCCTGTTCAAAAAATGGAAATCTTTATAAGGGAAAATAATAGTAAAATAATAAATAAATAATATAAATAAAATAATACTACATACATTTCTTCACATTTCTAAGCCCATAAGCAGCCTATTACATGCTTTTTAGGAAAACAGTAAAACAATTATAATACATAAAACAAACAAACAAAAATATTACACCAGTATTCTGGCCAACAAATAATGTAGCTGTATCAATTTACAACATTTGAAATGTGTGACCCGAACTTACATTTATTACAAAATACCCTTGTCCTATAAGAACACAGTTCAACCTTTCATTTAAAACACAATAATTGACTCTTGCTTGAATGTATGCCTGTGCGCTTTTATTGAGTTTGGAGGACAGAATTTATCCTAATTTAAGAGGTCTTTGAACTAGGTGTTTGTAACCAGTTGGATATTTGACTCAAAATCTTATACTTT
>NW_015615315.1:0-901 GCF_001515605.1 Sinocyclocheilus anshuiensis
CATTCATTAAATGTATTGAAATTTGATTCTGTACCATCTGTGGTAAAAAAATTAAAAAAACCTATATACCGTACTGTGTAGTATACAGTAAGCAGCTAGTATTTAATTTAAAAAAGCCTTAGTATCCTAGAATCTGTTTATTGTCTTAAACCACCTGTTGAGTAACATTATTGTTGGAATATTTTTCTTCTCTCTCAGTGCCATCAAATCATCTCAGCCCCTTCAGTCTAGAAAACACAGTCGTAGAAAGAGAGATGACCACAGAGCCAGTGTTCAAACTTCTTCAAATATTTTTGCTTCAGGCGTCGGTTTATATACATTGGCAAACAAAAAAAATATAATTCCGTATGATTCTCATCCAATTAAGAATTAACTGTTATCTTATAAGGAGCCAAATCTGACACACACATAGAGTGTGTATGGTGACTTACTTTAGTAACTAACAACAAGCAAGAGGAGAACAAAGGGGAGGAATTCCCACAATAGCTCATCCTGTAACCTTGAAAATGTGTGCAAGCTGAAAGCATATTTATTAGTACAATTATCCAATCAATTCTCAGTGGATAAAATAACTTAATTTCTGTACATTGTATCTTGTTGAGTGTCCAGTTTCACTCTGAAATGCATCAGAATGCTAAAGTGATACAGAATGCAAACACTGTATCATATTGACTTGAACCTCCAGCCTTATTTTCATCCAAATTAGAGCACATATTGATATATCTCTGTGGGTCTTAGGGTGATTTTCTTTGTCTTTCTATTTTGGGATCAGTGGCAGGCATTCTGAATGATGGCCAGATGGGCTGAATTATGCTTGCTTACAGTTCAGATCAGGTTACCGCTGTATTAATATTGTATATCACAGCGAGTACAGATGGAGACTGGATTATTATGGTCTGCC
>NW_015615316.1:0-901 GCF_001515605.1 Sinocyclocheilus anshuiensis
AGTTCATTTAGATGTTTCCATGTTTAGGTCACCATTTTGTTCACTGTGAAACGTGAACAAAACAAATGTGAAAACATTTGTTCACAAATGGCCATTTCCACACTGGCTAAACTGTACATGCTAAACGCACACAGCAACAGGTCTGTGCATATAGTAGTGATTTCACTAAACCAAAGCAGACTGGTCCCCTGTTAGATGGTGAAGTGCGATGCCTGTTTGGTTGACTTTACATTTAACAATTTTTCACATTCTCACTATCTCTGAATGCAATGGCAATGTTGATAATACAATGTTACAATATATGTTGATTGTAACATTAATTTAGTAATTTAGCCAATTGAACATTTTCAAAGTCAACATGAAATTGCCAAGAAATGTCAAAGCAACCAAAGAGACATCACAGTTTACCATCTAACAGGGGACCTAAGTGTTCTGATGAACAAAAGTATCATCTCGATAGGAGCTTCCCAGGAATGTGTTTGGGGTTAAGCCAAGAAAATGTTAAATAAATGTTAAATAAAACAAATAATATTTTTAATTATAAGAGGCATTGCCTCTGCCCTTGAACCGTTGCCATCTGGCTAACTCTAATTTTTGAAGAAATACTTGCTACAATTGCCCTTGTGTTTCCACACACAGTTGCATTGCAGTCTATGGAGGTCCCCTGTTGGATAGGTAGAGGTCGGTCAGGGCTTCAGGTCCCCACTTGGCATTTTTTAAAAATCATGTTTTTAAACTTCTTTTTCAGAAGTTTTATGAAAAAATACCTTGAATTAAAATGTTGTATGTCATTTTTGATTCTTCAAAATGACCAGAAACACTGGCCCCATCTTGGTCAGTGTAGAGTGACAGTCCCCTCTTAGTAACATAAACGTGCATGTGTGTGTGAGTGTGTGTGTGT
>NW_015615317.1:0-901 GCF_001515605.1 Sinocyclocheilus anshuiensis
CCCAATTATCATTTTTGATGGCCCTTAACAGTTACTCACTTTATGTGGAAGCTTCTTGTACACAAAATGTACTGACCATGAGTGAGAAGACTTCAGCTCTTTAACATCTAATCTGAGACAGACAAGATCAAAACCTACTGAACTAATAAACACACATACACACAGAAGACACTTGTATAGTTGAGAGAGAAACACAGAGGTGTGGCGAATCTTGACGCAGAACAGAAACATCTTAATTTATACTCTAGTCATAACTAAACAATTCCCTTTCCATAAACCACCATTCCTTTCCCACTCAGAAAACTATGAGTAACAAAATGATCTCTTTTGCATCGCACTGCAGTCCGAGTCGTAAGTACTCGGGAGGACTGGACTGCATCTCATGTTAGTACTGCAAAAAAACAGACCTCCATCTTCATTTTTTACGACTTCAGAAAATACCCCAGGTACCTAAACAGGCGCCTCCTAGGTCTAAATTTCATCCTTTGCCAAAATAAAAGGGATGGCAGTGGGATCAAGACTGGTGTGATCCTCACGAAAAACCTCTCAACTCTGAAAAAGAGTAGAAGAAAGCAGCTAGAACAAAAACAGACAGGTCTGCTATTCCTCTGGTGAGCCAAGCAAATGAAATCACTCAGATTAACAGAAGAAAAATAACAACGCCGGTATGCTCTATGAACTGGAAAGTGATCTGTTGCAGTTTCTTGAGTTCAGAGAGAGATGGCCTGAAGTATGCGCAGTGGCGGCTAGAGGCCACTAGAGGGCAAGCCAAGGGTGTCGCAGAGAGTCGGCAGCAGTGGCTCTTTTCTCTGGCAGGAGCTCCAGCATTGGAATCAGGAAATCAGTGAAGGTCTCTGCCTCCTCCCGAGGCCACTCGTATTTATCCATCAGAACATCCAGC
>NW_015615318.1:0-901 GCF_001515605.1 Sinocyclocheilus anshuiensis
ATTTATTTCATTATTTTTAATAATTTAGTTTTTGATGAGAAATATTTCAGTTATGCACAACAAAAGAGATCTCATTTGTGATTTTTTCTTTCCTATGGGCATATATTGCGATTGAAATATTTTGTTGAATTTGCAGTTCTGAGCAAGACCAACACAAGCATTGAAAAATGAAAGCAGAAATATGATAAAGATTGAACGGGAGTGTTTAACTTTCACATAATGCTGATAAATGACCAAGCACCTTCACATACAGATCAAACACATCCACTGTAGAAGTACTGAAAAATTTCACAGTTTAGTTAAATATCCAAAAACCATACCTTAGTCAAACAGGTGTAGATAACATGAATTTATACAGATGCCACATGGGCATGAGTCCATAATTTGTCTAATTTCGACTGATTGTGTGATATTTTAATTGCTGTTTGACAGATGATAGCCGGGTGAGGAGGCTTTGATATGGAAATGTTGAAGAGGAGCAGTCCGAGGAGCTCTGGGTTTCCTTGGTAACTTCAAAGGCCCGTCCTTGAATAAAGAATCAGGCTGTAAATGCAAGTGGTGGCGTGGAGCTCCTGAAAATGAGGACAACATGAGAGGGCAGGAAAATAAGAAAATGTTGGCATATTTATGTTTGTGAGTGTTACAGATGCAAATCGTAAGGAATTGAGCAGTTCTTTTCCATTTGTTTGAGCATTCTGGTTCCTTAATGTTTCCATGAATGACTTTTAAAATGATTTTTAAACAGTAATTTGCATTAAACAAATGTAAAAAAAAAAAAAAAACTCGATTACAGTAAATAACATGACTTGACTCTGATTAATGACTCTTTTTAAATGATTCATTAAAAAAGAACCAGTTCTTAAGAGTCATTTATTTGCTAATTTAACTAGACTCTATTTTT
>NW_015615319.1:0-901 GCF_001515605.1 Sinocyclocheilus anshuiensis
CACTCACAACCTGTCCATGGTTTGTCCTTCATTATGTTTGTTTCGCTAAATACATATTGACACCACAACAAATCCGTAAAATGAAAATCGACGCGATCACATTTCCACAAAAAGGTACAGAAAGAGGCTGACAAAGTCATTGTTGCGACATTGCCGACATATTCTCCCCCCCTCTCTTCTCCCTTCCCCTCCCCTTGTGTCTTGTTCCTGAAGACAAAAACACTAAACAAAGCTAAAGTTTAGCACACAGAAACGATGAGCTTTCTCACCCACACATGGCTGGTCCTCGTGGAAAGTTCTTCACTCACCAGCAGCAGAATTATTTGATTCAAATCAGGAACAGATCCTGTCAGAAATGGGCAGATGGTCAGCCTGTAGTTCCTATGGCTAACTTTAGTTGTGCTGGGGGGAAAATAATAATAATCTGGAGTGGTAATCCAGCACTCCCACGTCCAGAGGCACTTCTGCTTCAGCTGCTGGGATGGACAAAGCCTTGAGTCGCAGGACGTGAGCCGGCAAAAGAAGAATGGACTCCGAGAAATTTCCCTTCTGCCTCTTCTGGCACGCGCTATCTCTCCCCACAGCCCTACATTGCCCCCCCTCCCCCACCCCACCCCAAAGCCAGCAAGCGTGTGTGTATGTGGGTGTGTGTGCAAATCCAGCGGCTACCACCAGTAAAGGTGACATTCATGGGAGAACAAGTAAGGGAGGGAGAGCGAGTGCAATCGAGTGAGGGAAGGAGAGCGAGAGAGGGTAAAAGAGAGTGGGAGAAGAACAAGAATGATGAATGAGAACAATGGAGAGGAGAAAACAGAAAGATGAAGGGAGAGAAAAAGAGGAGGGTGAGAGAGAGTTAACGCTACTGTTCTTCCTTCACTCTGCCGTGTCTGTCCTTGATGGG
>NW_015615320.1:0-901 GCF_001515605.1 Sinocyclocheilus anshuiensis
AGCAGTTGGGGGTTCGGTGCCTTGCTCAAGGGTCTCTCCTCAGTCATGGTATTGAGGGTGGAAAAGAACGCTGGTTATTCACTCCCCCCACCGCCAATTCCTGCCGGACCAAAGACTCGAACCCGCAACCTTCGTGTTACAAGTCTGACTCGCTAACCATCGTGCCACGACACAACAGTTTTAATGGTAGATGGTGAAAGACCTAAATTCTGTGCAGTTCTGAGAAATTTTATTTTTGAATGGTTTGACAATTCTCTCTTTAAGGCACAAAGTGGTAAACACATCTTGGCTTGCTAGAATATCGCACTCCTCTCAGCCAATCAGAATCGAGGACCAGAAAGAACTGTTGTATAAAGAGAATTAACAGATCACAGATTATTGTTTTTGTTGCATTTTACATAATGTCCCAACTTTTTTTTGCATATGGGATTGTATAATGAGAGCTTAGGGGATCCATGAATAAGAATATTCTTGAACACTCTTTGTAGGCAAGTCCATGCTCCTGTCTGCTATTGGGCATCGAGAAGTTCCCATCCCAGAACACATAGACATCTACCACCTGACACGAGAGATGGCCCCTAGTGAGAAGACAGCACTGCAGTGTGTTATGGAGGTTGATGAAGAGAGAATAAAACTAGAGAAGGAGGCTGAGCGATTGGCTCATGAGGACTATGAGTTACATACACACACGCATCAGGTTTTTGTTACACTAATCAGCAAATTGACAAACCTGGCAATCCATCTCTTATCATTGGTTATACATACTATAAAATGCTACTAATGTGGGTTTGACCTCGTTTATTTAACAATTAACACAGCAGTTAATCAAGTACAAGATGTCCCGTTTTCTTTACTCTTTTCTCTTTACTGCAGCAGAGTGTGAGAAGCTGATGGAGATTTA
>NW_015615321.1:0-901 GCF_001515605.1 Sinocyclocheilus anshuiensis
CACAATAGATGTTTGATCATGCTCATTTCCCAAAATGGCTTAATCATTATTGAGAAGAAAAAAGACAAGAGTTATGTTGTTTCTGCACCATTTGGTATTATCACATCCTGAGCTAATGGTGACCAATTGTAGAATAGGAGTGGGTGTGGGACACAGAGAACCATCTCAGACAATTAGGTGTGAGAACTTCATTAACATACAGACCACAGCTGTTACGAGAGGAGCAACTTCATTTACATTAATGGCAGTACTAAGGTTTGAGCTTAGGATGTTCGGGGTTCATTCTGACCCCGTTGAACCCAAGGTACTCAATTTGTCACTACTGTGCTGCAATAAACATCTTCATCAGGATCTTCTACATCCACGTCACTTTTTCTTACAGATCATTATTTAAATAACCTTTTTTGTTTGGGTGGAGAGACTGATTTCTGCTACAAATTGCAGCAAAATGTTCATAGCCAAGCAAATCCCGTCCAGCAGTGAATACAGGCAGTCTCCTGGGGCACCATCGTGCCTGTGGGGCCCACACATGGAAAAAATGTTCATATTCCTGTGTTCAAAATGTTATATTTAAAACATTCATCTCATTATAACAATATAACGTTATAACATATACTCATATATACTCATATACTCATAACAATATAACATAATCTCAATATAATGTTTTTTATAAACATTATTCATGTAATTATAATGTTTTTAAGACCATTCCATTGAGCTACATTAAACAGTCTGTTTAAATAAATCTAATGCCACTTCAGATGTAGCTTCTGTTATTAATTTATTAATTTATTTTATATGTGGGCCTTATTGAAATTATTGCATTTTATATAATTTATTTCTTCATACTTAATTTTGCTGCACTAAGTAGGCCTAAATGTTTATATTTAGAAAATTG
>NW_015615322.1:0-901 GCF_001515605.1 Sinocyclocheilus anshuiensis
TCCAGTCTTCAGTGTCACATGATCCTCCAGAAATCATTCTAATACACTGATTGTCATCAGTGTTGAGAACACTTGAGTTGCTTTATGTTTTTGTGTAAACTATATGTTTGCCATGTCCTGTTTGTGATTCAGGGTAATGTGCAGGTGTTTTACTGGGACCTTCCTTTATCCATTCAGGAGGGATATGAGCGGTTTCTCTCTCGTGAGACTCTGACTCTTCATCAGTATCAGGTTGGTTTGTCTCATGTGTCATCTGTCATTAAAGGTGCACTCAGTATTTTTTGCCATTAAAATAGTTCTACATCATTTTTGAGATGATGTGCATGTACACTGTCAATACAGAGTTCAAAACCACTGAGACAAAGAAGAGCGAAATAGACAACAAAAGCATACCGAGTGCACCTTTAAACCTTCGTAAGTGTAATTTGTCTTCTTTAATTTAGGTTTTTGGACATTTGAAAAGGCTTGGGTATGTTGTGAACAGATTTGACCCCAGGTAACAATCATGTACTTATTCTCAGTACAATCATTTGCGTGTTTGTACCAACTTTCCATGCAATATTTCTATACTCTCATCTAATATTTCCAATAAAATCATCTTTCACACAGTTCCGTCCCGTCCACATATGAGAGACAGCTGAATCTGCCAGCATCATCATTGGACAAACAGAGAAAACAGCTGAAGAGGAAGCGCGCTCTAAGTCCTGTGTCCAGGTACATGTGATGTTTCCCACCTATGTTTCTTCTTCAGGTCCTGCACATGTTAACTAACGGTTCCATACACGACATTTAGGATTTTGATTGATGTAGGTATTATAAGGGTATATAGTAGAATCTAGTGCTGGGCGGTATACCTTTTTTTTTACAATATTCACTCATCATGACAGTAAAATAGGACATT
>NW_015615323.1:0-901 GCF_001515605.1 Sinocyclocheilus anshuiensis
AATTAATTTAAAATATGAACTCAAATATTAATAAAAGATTAAAAATTTAAAATTTTTTTAATTATTATTTCTTATGTTCTTATGTATTATTTTACCATTTTGATCTACTCTTTATTTATATTTAATGCACATAAAAAGAAAAAAAAAACTTCTCTTTACTTAATCCCCAGTTTAGCTTGTACTTATTTGATCAATTCCTGAAACTTGGTATTACGAGCACTTCCTGTGTCTATCTATTTGACACTTTAAGATGAATTGCTTGATGCATTCTCCGATTGTAAGTCACTTTGGATAAAAGTGTCTGCTAAATGAATACATGTAAATGCATATGTAAGTAGCTGTTCAGATTAACATTTCTCTGCAAGTGGTATTCTGTATATATATAACTGTACATGTGACTGACAAAATCTTGAATCTTGAATCAGCTGCACAGAGATGAATCAATCATTGGAGATGACTATCAAGCATCAGCTATCTACAGTTTTATGCAGTGTAAAATACCTTAATTTTGACTTTAAATCTTGAAAAAGTCCCATTTTGACCAATAGCATTAGGGTAGTGAGATTTTCACTGTTTCCTTTTTTATAACTTTGAACAATATTAATGCAAATCATAAATGTGCATGTTCTGAGGGCTCAGCATTTTTTCTGAATGCTATAAACATTATCTTGTCCATCGCTGTGTGACTGTGTGATTTGTCTGTAATGGAGATGCAGTCGGAGGTGAAACGCAGTGAAGTTCTCCATCATGCAGTGGTCACCTCCTCCTCGTCCAGCTCTGGACACACAAATTGGCCTTTAACTGCTCTGTCTCTCAGCGATATTGCATTTCTCTCCTCATTGTGCCTCTCTGTCTCTCGGCAGTGACAGTTTCAGTCGCTCTCATCGATGAGATTACAGCC
>NW_015615324.1:0-902 GCF_001515605.1 Sinocyclocheilus anshuiensis
TTTATTTTAGAGGAATTTTCAGATGGATCTGCTGCTGCTGCTTCAACTGTAATTCTGCTCCAGACTACCCTCCACTTACGTCTATGGTACACTTTTCAGTCTTTCAGGATTACAATTCACCATTACTCTATATTACGTTTTACATGCATATGCTGATGTGCTATTCATTGCTATTTTTGACAAGAATTTATAATAAATTACCAATTATAGCATGTTGGGAAAAAAAATCTATGCCTCCTATGTCTCTTTTGGAAACGGAACACTGAAGGATGACATGAGTCCAGGGGAGAACCGCGTTCCCTACAGACAGCAGGTCATCCGCGCTCTGGTTCAGCGCTACATCGAATCTGCCAGGAGAGAGTTTGAAGAGACAAAACGCAAAGGTAAGACTCACAAGGTTTTGTTAAAGACTCCATAAAATCTGATTGGATTTATTTATTCTGAAAATTGTTATAATTTGCTTTTAGCAGACATTTTAAATATATCAGCTTCTATTTCTTTCAATAATATTTCTCTTCTCTAGGACCATACAGTGTTTTTATAAGCATACTTCTCTCCCAGTACCACCTGCAACCAACCCTTGTTTCTATGGCAACACTATTAACACCAAAATTAATCTGTGTAATTTGAATAATATATAAAACCAAAGTGAGAAAAGTGACAGAAGTTATGCAGATGCCTTATTGATTATCTTTATCTCTATATAAATATTATACATTAGTTATTCAATTCTGTGCTAGCTACTGTATTGCATGTGTTTTCAGTTAAATTTTGCATTATTAAGACATTAACACCAGGCAATTATAGGAATTAATAAACATTTTACTCCTGAAATGGCCACATTTTGAGTAACTACACATGACGTTGCAGCCGTCAGGTAGTAACGGAGCTCTCAAAAAATT
>NW_015615325.1:0-899 GCF_001515605.1 Sinocyclocheilus anshuiensis
TCACATGATCCTTCAGAAATCATTCTAAAATGCTGATTTGGTGTTTAAGGAACATTTCTTGTCATTATCAATATTAAAAACAGTTGTGCTGCTTAATATCTTTGTGGAAATATTTTCAGGATTCTCTGATGAACAGAAAGTACAAAAGAACAGCATTTATTTGAAATATACATTTTTTGTAACAGATATATTTACTGTCACTTTTGATCAATTTAATGTTGAAAAAAGTATTATTTTCTTAAAAAAAAAAAACCTTACCAACTTCACAATTTTATTTGGCAGTGTATATGATTGGTACATTTTTTTGTATTCACCGGTGTCACCCAGATAAATAGTAAAATGCAGACACTGCCTACCATTTTTCAGTCCAAATAAACTGTTACAGCACAGTACCCAATGACACCACTAGATGACAGCACGGAGTGTGAATTCAGTCAAGCTCATGCTATTTAAACCACCACTGACTGACATGCAGCTGTCACTGTCATTTCTAAAGCTTTTTAATAACTCGAAACATAAGCTAACAAAACAGCACCACCATCCATTCCAAAAATCCTGATAAGCATTATTTCACCTTTCCTCCTGGTTTGGACCTCTCTTTTGGACGATGGATGAGCAGTGGTTGGTCCAGTTCCTTTATGGTAATGCCATAGTTCTTTCTGTGCATATAAAAAGCTAATTAGAAAATTGACAAAACAAACAATAAAACGGTAATCTGTCACTTTAAACTAGCATAAATCTGCCCCTGCCATCATAATGAGCTTTCACAAAGTCATTTGCATCATAATCCAGTTATGCAAGTTACGGTCCAGCTGTCATGTCTTTTACATGCATTCAAGTTTTAAATCAGAAGTGGGTTCTCCACATAGCAGATGAACCTGTAGTAATCGACAAACGTG
>NW_015615326.1:0-902 GCF_001515605.1 Sinocyclocheilus anshuiensis
ACCACTTCCATGTCAATCAGGTCCGGCCTAAAAATCACAATGCCATGAGATCTTGATTGTTGATGTGCATCTAACCTTTTAAACTGAGCACTCATTATGCTTAAATGTGTTTGTGTGTGAACCTGTATCTGTGCAGAAGAGCATTGAACAAGCGTCCATCACTCCAGCTGGAGGAGAAATTGGCACAACGGAGACCACGATAGCCCTCTGTGGCCTGCTGACTCCATAGTAGCAGCTTCTCTTTTGCAGTAAGATCACCTGACTCACCGCTCACATAGATCTCAGAAATCTAGTAAATAAAAAGAGCTTATATTGTACCTGAACTTCATCAAATGGTTTGTATGTAAAGGGAAACTGACCTCATACTTCCACTAAAAAGGTAGAGCATCGCTACTTTGTACAAGTATATTTTTAGGGGTAGCCACTGTATTTAAGGCCCAAGTGACCCACAGCTAGGCCATGAACCTTTCTTTCCTCTACATTCACTCCCTCTTCCTCTTGACAAAGGGAGTCAGTATCCGCAGTATCTGTCTGTGCCAGGCTCTAATCTGTATTCCTTCGTCATTCCTTTCATATGCTGCTCTTCACATCCCTGCCTGTTTCTTTTCTTGCCTTGCTAGCAAAGAACACTTTAAATCCTGGCATGAATGCAGACAGTTCTGAGAGTATAAACAGACATAAGAGTAAATCAATCTTCACAAAGTCAATGCAGGCCAAGATTAGCTTGAGCAAATTTGGTGACATACAGAAACAGAGCAGTAACTGTCCTAGCCTGAGCCTCTTACTCTAAAGATGATTAGAAGGTGAGGCCAGACAGATTTCTAACGCTTGTCCAATCAACCAGGCTCTGAGCCATAAAAAATGCACCCAAACATTGCCTTTTCTTTTGGTATCACCATCTA
>NW_015615327.1:0-902 GCF_001515605.1 Sinocyclocheilus anshuiensis
CTGCTTGTGTCTCACTATCACGAAGCAGTGAAACACCAAGGAAGACATCTGACCGAAGGTGTCATTCGAACGACAGGATTCTGGCTAGTGGGAGCTAAACGCTGCATCAGCAGTTTGCTTCACAGATGTGTCACCTGTAGAAGACTGAGGGGAAAAATGGAACATCAGCAGATGGCAGCTCTGCCAGCAGAACGGCTACAAGTAGCACCTCCTTTCACCTATGTAGGTGTCGACGTTTTTGGACCCTGGGAAATTGTCTCACGCCGTACAAGAGGAGGAGTCTTCAACTCTAAACGATGGGCTGTGATGTTCTCTTGTATGTGTTCGAGGGCAGTCCACATCGAGGTGATTGAAGCCATGAGTACCAGCAGTTTTATCAACGCTTTGAGGAGGTTCTTTGCAATCAGGGGCCCTGCGAAGCAGATCCGTTCCGACTGCGGAACTAATTTCATCGGCGCTTCTCGTGAACTAGAGATGGACCAGTCGAATCCAGGTTTCAAAAGAGTGGAGGAGTACTTGGACACTCAGAGCTGCACCTGGGTATTCAACCCGCCCCACGCGTCTCATATGGGCGGCGCGTGGGAACGAATGATTGGCATTGCCCGTCGCATTTTGGATTACATGTTGCTTGAGCAGAAAAGGTCTCATCTTTCACATGAAGTCCTGACCACCCTCATGGCCGAAGTAACCGCGATCATGAATGCCAGACCGCTCATCCCAGTGTCATCGGATCCGGAATCGCTTCTCATTCTCACTCCAGCGATGCTTCTAACCCTCAAGACAGGTTCTGCGCCTCTTCCTCCGTCAGGAAGCTTTGAGGAAGCGCATCTCATCAGAGAAGAATGGAAGCAAGTTCTGGGCCTAGCAGACATGTTTTGGAACAGGTGGAAACATGAATACCT
>NW_015615328.1:0-901 GCF_001515605.1 Sinocyclocheilus anshuiensis
CTGCCACGATAAACAACAACTGCTGCAAAAATATAGAATATGACACTTAAAATGTCATTCATGGATTTCTAATGCACTTGAGGATAATTTACACTCAAATTTACAACTAGTATTACCGAGCACATGTAGGTACGCTCCAGCACTGACAGAGGGAACGCTGCTGCTACGGAGGACAGCTTCACACTCGTAGAAGCCAGAGTCACTGACCACTGGACTCAACACCGTCAGTCTACGGTTAAAATCACTCAGTCCACTCCTGACCGGAACACCGTCCTTCTTCCAACTGATGCTCAGCTTTATTAACGGCCTGAGAGAGAATTACAATGGGGTAGAAAGAGAAAGGGAGGTTATTTATTATAACTTTTATTATATTTATTATTATATTTTATTATATTTATTATATATTTTGCTTTTCTGACTAAATCAATTTGAAGTAATGTTCCATGTACAAAGCAATTGAAGTTCTATCACCAGAAATCGTGATATATTGTGAACTATACCAGAAAATAATTTTCACTAGTTCCTCAGTCTGAAAACAAAAAAGCAAACATTTTTCATAATAAAGCACTCACCTTGAAAGTCAATGGGATAAGACATTTAAAATACACACTCCTCCACACCATTTAAAGATGGTGATACACATGAGGATAGTAGACAGAGAAAACAGTAGTAATTCATACTTTCGTATTCACCTAAAACATAATAATAACTTCCATAATGTGCAGTATACACTGAAAACTGCATTTAAAAATAATGGCCAAAAAAAAACAACAACTAAAAAGCTATTTGAAATATATGCTAAATATGTGTTGTAAACAGCATTGATTAAGAAAAAAAAATAAATAAATAAAATAAAATAAAAAAAATATATATATACAGTGGGTACGGAAAGTATTCAGAC
>NW_015615329.1:0-896 GCF_001515605.1 Sinocyclocheilus anshuiensis
CCTCATTGGAGTGGCAGTTTGCGGATGGCTGGGCAGTGTGAAAGAAAGCCCAGAAAGGGGGACAGGCAGGTGAATGGACAGCGGGGTCACCGCTCCAGGTGCCGAAGGCTGACTGTTGTGCACCATTACAGCTGGGAAGAGGGAGATGGACTCTTACACTCAATCACAGATACACTCGCTCTCACATCAACACACACTGTCCCGTCTTCTCATACACACTCATACTACGCAGGTACGAATGCATTTTGGCGTGAATATTTTCTCTGGCGTAGATGGTTGTAACCACTAGACCATCACAGCAGGTCTTTGTGAGCACGGCCCAGCACTTTCATCTGTCACAGTGACTGAAGCTCTGAGGAAAGTCAGATATGGATGAAAATATTTGATTTTCCATTTAAACTCTTGTGCTGTCTCTGAAACGGTGTTGGAAATCGAGCCGAGGGCTTTAACTCGAAGACCCATATGAGGCACAAGATCAATGTAAAACAAGCTAACTTGTCCTATTCTTATCTAAGAGGAAGTGTACTTTAAATTAGATATCAGTGTTGCTGATTTTAATAAGTTCATTTAAACTGAATTTAGTCAAAGTTTTATGCTGAAAACTTAGATCTGCTAACTGTGGAAAAATATTTTTTTCCACAAAAGTACCACAATAGTGTGTAATGCTTAGTTCACATTGTTTCGCACCACTTTGCTTTGCACACTGTTATTTTCCCATTCACCTCCATATGATTATTCAATATATTAATCAATGTGTACAGGTGGGTAGGTCTGGAATCTTTTTTGTCTATGAATACATTATTTTTTCATGAAAATAATTAAAATGTCAGTATTCAATTTAATCAAATATAATTACACACACACACACACATATATATATATATATATATATATAT
>NW_015615330.1:0-902 GCF_001515605.1 Sinocyclocheilus anshuiensis
AAAAGGGCTGTAATGTGCACTGGGCCATTCTTTACAACCCGCCGGGCTTTCACCAAGCCAAGCTTTCGTATCAAGCCCGGGACGGGAGTTACATCACCATAAAAAGCAAAGTAAAATATGACATTTGAAAAGATATATCTATGACCTTAGAACGAGAAAGCAAATTACAACGATGCTTTGCATAAAGGTGACCCAAGGAGAGTTCCTCTCATAGTGATTTATAATACAGATGTGGAAGAGATGCAGGCGAAGTGAAACCCTGCAGCATGAAATATTTCCCATAGAGGCTAGATTTTGTTATTGTTGTTTTTTGCCATGAACAGATTGATGCAGATTTATTTGTAATAAAACAAAAATGAAAAGTGAAAAAACAGAAGACAGGAGACAAATAGGGTGAAAAAGTATAAATATATAAAGATGAAGATCCTTCTTAATTAAAGAAAGGACGATGAAACGCACCTTATCTCCAATAGTAACGCAGGCTTTGGAGTCCAGGTCTCTCGGGGGTCTGTGCAACAAAAAGAAATCCCATTGAGTGTTGTTGTCCGACACGGTATATGAATCACTAACTAAAGCCAGCCTTAATTAGAAAATCTATTCTACTTACACACTCAGACTGAACCTCAGAAACACAGTTTTTAGCAGCGTTTATGAATATAAATGTGCTTGTGGTAACATTGAGAAAAGCTTAATTATCTTAAAACTTAATCAATGCACTGAAATCTGCATAAAATCTTACGTAGGAGCAGGTTGGGGTTTCTCAAACGCCTCTTTTGGAAGCTTGAGTGGTGGCTTCTTTTTACCTGCTGAGAGAAGAAAAAAGAAAAAAATCATCATTATTATGCCCAAGTTAGTCAAGACCTTCTGCATTTGTTAGTAAAAAGATCATTTTAAGAGAGAGA
>NW_015615331.1:0-902 GCF_001515605.1 Sinocyclocheilus anshuiensis
CTTCCTGGCTTCTCCATTATAATGTCTTGGGATTGGGAGGGTATTATGTTTCTGTTTAAAGCTAGAATGGAAGTGAAGCGCATCTCGTACTGTTTTCTATGTATGATTCTTCACAGTCACCTGTATTTAAGACATATACGCGACAGGACACTGCCCCAGTGCATACTGCTGATGTCAGTTGTCATTCTTTCAGTCATCTTCTCATCTCCGACTCGTTTACCTCTTCTTTTTCCATCTCTCTGTGTTCCCTCTTCTACCCCACTGTTTTTCTAATTCGTTTTCATATTATTTGGTTCACTGGGCCTTTAGATGAATACATCAATGTGGAAGTAGCTCTTGCAGACATGCCAGTGGTTTTCACTCACACAAAACACTATCTTTCAAAAATACTATGGCAAGTTTGGTGCACAATTCATGATTCAGTTCATCCTTTCGTGCTCATGGTATGTTGGCAGAGTATTTATTCACCCACTTGACATCTGCCCTGTTTGTTCATCAAAACGTTTCATTTTCAGTATAATGGTGCCACCTACCTCCACATCGGGAAACTGAATGCTACTTTCCATGAATACGGTACCAAATATTTGAAATGATTAAAGAAATGAGGTTCTCAACCTTCTAAAAAAAATTTGATTATAAACCCCAAATTATGTAAGCTGTTTTATTTTCTGTTCATTTTAAATTAGATGAAATTTATCATTATATTTATTTGATTATTTTTGGTGTTGTCTGTCAATAACAATTAAATAAACATGAATATTTCTGGAATTAAAAAAGCAAAAACTGCATTTTGCAAGTGAAAGGTTATAAATTTAGGTTAAATTATGTCACTTAGCAGGGGACTGAGTTTGGGATTCAGTGTTGATTTGTAGTTACTGGTAAACTGTAAAAATGGAGGAAAT
>NW_015615332.1:0-902 GCF_001515605.1 Sinocyclocheilus anshuiensis
ATTTTTGTAGTTATGATACTAAATATTACTATTTAGAATAATCAAATTAATTATTTATAATTAGTAATAAATAGAATACTTAATAATATTGATCTATTTTGTTTTTTATTATACTAAATATTACTTATAATATTTAAATAATATTACTTAAAATAACACAATTAATTTTAATAAATAATATTATTGATTGTAATAAATATGAATTAATAGTAATAATAATTGTAATTGTTAATATATATTATAATTATAATTAACAATAATTAATCATTAATAATAATAATATATGATACATGAAAATAAATACATGATATACAATTATTTATTTATTTCTTTTGTCCTTATAACTTTTTGGGTCTTCTTTGGGTAATATATTCTAATAAATGTATTCAGAAAATAACAGTATGGGGATTTTAGAACGATAAAAGAGTGCATAAACAGTGTTGTATTTTTATGTGTGAACTATTCCTCCTCTGATAGTGATCTGTCAGGGAAACGGCTTTCCAAACAGCTTTGACCCTCTTTTGGGATTTCGTTGTTCGCTTGAGTGCCTGGTGGTCCTCATTTGATTGTTAAGGTTTGGTGTGACACGTTACACTTACTGAAAAATTACATTTAATAATCTGTGTTCGTAAGGTCTCATCTTTCTACACAAACGTGAGGTGAATCCACAAGCTTGTCTTTGGAGAGTAAATGAGCGAGTGAGAGAGCGGAGTCTGTAATATGTCTCTCTCTCTCTACCCCGCCTCCCACAGATACGCTCAAACCTATGATTTTCTCTGCAGTAGAGGAATTGTGACGTGTGCAAGTTGGTGGAGCAGCTGCATTTTAAAAAGCTTGACACCCACGCGTTCTCAAGAGTGCTTCTCTACTACTGCGACATCACAGTCTGCCTTCTTCTGTCC
>NW_015615333.1:0-902 GCF_001515605.1 Sinocyclocheilus anshuiensis
CTGCAATTTGGACCTTCAACCCGTTGGACACCATTGAAGTCCACTATATGGAGGAAAATCCTGGAATGTTTTCCATTGTGTTTCTGGTTTTATGTAGAGACTTCCACTCTGCAGATTCTTCTGAAATATGCCAACATTAGAAATGAGCCACAAAAGTTAATTTTTTTTAACAGTCAACAGTCTGATCTTAACCATTTATGTGACACATTTAGCAATCTGTTCTGTGATCCTGTCTCAATGTCAGGAGGCTTTTACTAAAGGATGGGGCAATTTGTCACAGCCTACAATCTGGTTTCTGTGACATTGTAATTAAGTAATGACTTCAAACAGCGTTTTCGAGCTCTTCCCCATCATTGTTCGGCAGGTAGTGACACCTCTAGCTCACGCTAACCTAAAATTGACATGGCTGACATCGAATTGAATTGAAATTGGATCAGACAACAGAACAGTGTTTTAAAAGTGCCAGTGATTTTTTGGGAAGCCATTCTATACCTCTCTTTGCACATTAGATTGGGAAAAAAAAAATACCAATAGAGAAATTACATCCGCTTTATCATTGACTTCTAAAATGTGTGACCTCAGTTGTTCAGGTGGTTTTGAAATCCATTGCTAAGTGTTTTTTTATATAGACCTGGACTGCTTCTGTGAGGATGTGCTCATCTCTTGAAGATCAGATGTAGAATTCCATCACGAATACACTTGAAAACATAGGAGATAACTTTAAAGCTGTGACATTTCAAAACGTTTTTTTGGTGAACAGCTTCTTTTAAACAGTAGGAATACCAGATCTCACCATCAAAATGGTTGGTAGAGATGAATAAGAGTTTAGTAAAGGGCAATATCAATGCAAAGAGTATCAGTTGCACACACAAAGTGATTTAGCAATCCTGTCATCTGCAAAT
>NW_015615334.1:0-902 GCF_001515605.1 Sinocyclocheilus anshuiensis
GACATGAAAGCGAAAGTTCTTGAAATTTGCAACGTCGTTTCTCCACAGTCTTGCCGGAAAGGATTTGATGTCATTGACATTGCTCACAGGCTTGTCAAACCGCAGACGCGCAGGATTCGTGCCGTCATTATTCTGTTCGCGTTGCGATCTGTGCGATATGCCGTATGGAGGAATGCCAAAAACAGCGAATTCCTGAAACAACGCACGCTTCGCTTTGTGGAGGATCTGACCAAAGAAGAAAAGGACAAATGATCGCTTCTGGGGCCACATGTGAAGAAAGTGCGTGAAGACAAAAAGAAAGCATACTATATCGGATCCAAGGCTTTCATTGAAGTTATAGAGTTCAAGCTTAATGCGGAAGGCCAGAAGATAAACTGAACAATACGGTCAATGCTGATCTGCAGACCCCTTAGAGGCATGCCTACAAACAAATAACTTTATTTTATTTTGTTCAAATTTGTCAACAAAGTTTTTTCTGTTATTGCTGTTGTTCGTTACCTATGTTCATATGTATATTGACCTCATAGTGTAGGCTAGTCATAATTTATTGAACCTGTTTCAAGAGTTACAATGTTAAGTCTGTTCTGCTACTATAACCTGAGGATAGATCAAACCCTCTATATACTTCTGTTCTCTTATCTCCTCTTGTTACTTCATAGTGAAGTTATCACTTATCTCTCTAATGTAAAGGGAATTCGAGATATTGTAAAAAGAAAAGCAATATTTTTGTTTTGCAAAGAAATTAAGGCAGATTTTATTTTTTTACAAGAATTGCTCTCAAATGCAGAAGACGTTTTGTTTTGGAAGAACTAGTGGGGTGATGACGCCATAGAGTAAAATGTAAATATTCTCTCAACTAAATTGGCAATGGCAAAGGTAATTATTGGTGAAAATGTAAACTA
>NW_015615335.1:0-902 GCF_001515605.1 Sinocyclocheilus anshuiensis
TTTAAATGTCTATAAGAGCAGCACAAGAACACAGAGCTTCCAGCAACACCATTCAGACCTACAGAGAAAAATAAAAGAGAGAGAATTAACAACAACAGGGAAAAACACTCTGGCTTTGTCATGAATTTTCCTTTCAAATGTTTTTCAAAAATGACATGTTTCTACAAGAAGAAATTACTTTTTTTCCCCTCCAGTCCATAAAGATCTTCCTCCTAGTTCCTTTCTCTTGTTTTCATCCTGAAGGTTTATTCAAGTGCTTTTTATTCAAGACTCAAGGGCAATATTCTCTGATGATTTGATGCTTGGGGAGATTTCAATTAGCGAGTATGTTTACAATATACACTGTCATGTCTTAGTTTTGTACAGAGAAACATGAAGACTTAAAAAGCAAAAGACACTCACAGCTTTGTCACAAATTTGCCTTTCAAACTTTGCTTGTTTATATGCTAACCAGCATTGGTTGTGTGTGTTGCTTGTTTTATTCACCTGAACTTATATGGGCACATGTACATTTGTTCTTTTGCACTGTTTTAATGCTAATAGATTTGAGATTCTAGTGGCTGTGTTTGTATGGTAAAAAAGGCTTTATATTGCCAAAGCATTGGTAACATTAAATTACAGACATAGTAACATAAAAGCTTGATAAAATAAAAACATTTTGAGTATACATTTATTTTGTTATTTAAATGTTATTTAGCATTGATGTTACTGTGTGGTTTGTGATCTTGTTGCACTGGTTACTCTTTTGTCATGACAGCCAGGTTTGAATAAATGTATCTCTTTTTTGACATTTTCTTTTGTATTTTCTGTATTATAGCATTTTGTAATGTGTTTTCGTAGTATATGGACAAAATGGTTTAGATGCCTATTCTCATCATGAGAGGTGTAACCTGATGCCATTA
>NW_015615336.1:0-901 GCF_001515605.1 Sinocyclocheilus anshuiensis
CTTTTTTTTTTTTTTTTTTTAGCTTTTTGTCTTTATTCCATATAGGAAATTGGAGTGTAGAGGAGAGAGTGGGAGAGTGAGATCAGGACATGACCTGACTCAAACCCTGGGGCCCGTGAGCCAAGAGCTCTTACATCTCTTGACCATTGTCACAGTGCTGACAAAATACAGTTTGATTTGACACACAGCCTTTAACTACAAGCATTTTCTTCCCATTCACCTTTTATTTGCGTGATTATGCATGATTATACGACCCATTTTTGTAAGAATCACTTTCCTAGATGGTTAAAGGTACTGCAGATGCGCTAGACTACATTACAAAAAAAAGGACCATGTGCATATCCCATAATGAGAATTTTATAATGAAGCTGAAATGCTCAAAAGCTCTCAACTCCAAAGGAACATTATCAATATATGTCAAACCACTTTGAGACAACTGAAATCATCATTTATCTTCATTAATGAATTAGCAAAGCATGAACCAGCATTCCATCTTGATTACTCGCATTTACTGTATACTACCATTCAAAAGTTTAGGGTTGGTAAGATTTTTTAAATGTCTTTGAAAGAAGTCTCTTATGCTGACCAAGGCTGCGTACAGTATATTTGATCTAAAATACAGTAATATTGTGAAATATTATTACAATTAAAAATAACATTCTTAATACTTCTATTCAATATATTTAAAATGTAATTTATTCCTGCAATGGCAAAGCTGAATCATTCTAATATGCTGAATTGGTCCTCGAGAAACATTTATTACTTTTTTTTTTCAATGTTAAAAATCAGTTGTGCAGCTTAATATTTTTTTATGGAAACCATGACACATTTTTGATGAATAAGAAAAACATTTTTATGAAATAGAAATCTTTTGTAACATTATAAATGCCTTTACTGTCAC
>NW_015615337.1:0-902 GCF_001515605.1 Sinocyclocheilus anshuiensis
CCCAGGAAATCCAGGTTTGCCTGGGCCTCCAGGAGAAAGAGGTATGCAGTTACCTCACATGGGAAGAAGTCTTGTTAAAGATGGCAAAATAAGGCATCTTTATGTGTCATAGTCATAAAGATTTCAGGGTGGGCTCAAACACCTTGAATGTATTTGTGTATTTCTAGGTTTATTTTTAAAACACAACTAAGATTTTCCTCAAAAACTGAAACTAATGTTGATGCACATGATTGTAATAGATTCCATTTTCCCCCAAAATCATCCTCATGTATATACTTAGCGTTTGGCATTACTGCCAATCAGACACATATGGTTTGCATTTTTTAATGCATTTACCCTTAACATCCTAGGATTGGCCGGAGAGAAGGGTGAAAGAGGAAGCCCAGGCACTGGCACTCGAGGACAGAGAGGATTACCCGGACCTCCTGGTATGTCTTCGTTCAACCTAATGCCACCTCAGCTTAACCGGTCCATTTCACTGCTAATTATTGGCAGAGTTTGTATACACACTTGCCTTTTCAAGGCTTTCAGTCACAGTCTATCCAAAACCTCCTGATTAATGGAACCAGTTCGAATTATCGTTAACATTTATTTAACAACTGTGATTTCTACGTTGTTTTTCCGTATCACAACGTTTCTCATTCTGGGACTATTTAGGCATGACAGATGAACATTAGCGCAAAATGATGAATCATTAAGACATAAATGGCCTGTTACACAACTGTTGCCATTCGTTTTTCCGAACGATCAGGAACAGCTTTTTCCCTTGGATTGTTTATTTCCCTCAAGCGTGTGCTAACCCCTCATCAAATCGTGTTGTGACAGTTGGGATTAAGGGAACCTTAAGAGTCAGTCAGCTGAAGTATTTGTCTCAATACGCCTGTAGCAATATTCAGACAAAT
>NW_015615338.1:0-902 GCF_001515605.1 Sinocyclocheilus anshuiensis
CAGACTGGCCGGTCTGACGCACAAAGCCTCCACCTCTCATTCACAGCTAGAACTAGTAATCAGACATTACAGCAAACTGTGAGCCCCTCAAATATTTCCCACCAAAGAGAGGAATCAGACAGATTTGTAGGGGCTCGACTAAAAATACCCAAACAATTTTCTTGGTTATGAATGTGATCATTTTGTCTTTCCAGGCTATTTTTGAGCTGTCTCGAGGTGAACAGGACCTGATTGAAGACCTGAACTTAGCCCGAAAGGTTTGTCCATTTCAAATTTTTTTGTTAGAACATTCAAAACAAACAGACTGAAAAAGCTCTTGGCTGTGCTTTGAGTCAGATACGTTGGCTCGCTTTCCTCCTCCATTTATAGCCAAAAATGTCTGTAAAATTAGACGCTGCTGTTATTTACTCATCATTTTCTCATTTTCTGTGTCCAGGCTTACCATGACCCAATGCTAAAACTTTCTATCATGTCCGAGGAGGAGTTGACAGCCATCTTTGGAGACTTGGATGCTTATATTCCTCTTCATGAAGGTGAATATTGTACACAACATCTTATTTATTTTAGTATTTATGACGACAAGTTGGTGCTAACTTATTCTTTACCCAATCAGATCTTCTCGCTCAGTTGGCGAAGGCTACAGGCCCAGATGGCACAGTGGGACAGATCGGCAAGATTGTTGTGGACTGGGTAAATATCCATCTCTTTATAGTCTTTTTATTATTATGAAAGACACATTAGCTGTTGAGCATCGTTAGATTGTTAAGACTAACTCTCACTTTCCTCCACAGCTGCCAAGGTTAAATGCTTACAGGGCATATTGCAGTAACCAGCTGGCCGCCAAAGCCTTGCTTGATCAGAAGAAACAGGACCCAAGAGTTCAGGACTTCCTACAGCGCTGC
>NW_015615339.1:0-902 GCF_001515605.1 Sinocyclocheilus anshuiensis
CGAGCCCATTCTGTTCCTTTCGTTACTGTTCTCCAACCTCTGGAGAACAAACACCATCAGACGGTCCGGGAACGTGTTAGCTGGGGCCAAAAACAGCAAAATATAGAAGTGAAAAGTTTACCCTTAGTTACCGATAAAGGCTTTGACAGTGTTCTGTGCCAGTAAATGAACCACCAAGATCTGTGTATGAATGCATACATTAGTCAATGGTGTCTGGTTTTAATGCCTGGTAAATGATCCATTGTTTAAATAGCCCATATAAAGGCAGCTACATTACCTAGACCAGCAGCTCTCAACAGTTGAACATTAATTGGTTAAAAACCTGGGTAAATTGTTAAAAAAATAACTAATTAATTGTATTATATTTAAGGAGTCATTGTTCTAATTCATATATTTTTATGCATTTGTAGTCTAGCACTAACACCAAATCTTTTCACAGTTGAAACACCCGCTCATGTCATGATTATAACTTCATGATAGACACACACACACAGAAAACACTTTAACAGCTCCTGGACTCCTTGCATTTGCTTGATAAAACACAAAAGCAAGAGGAGTGCGATCCAGCTGGTGTGTGTCACCTCAAATCAGCACCGAGCACACAACTGTATGATATCATCTCACTGATTGGAGGAGCCTGCTGGTCTGACACTTTAACTTAATCTCAGCTCAGACTCCATCAGCACATGACACAACGATATTGCTACAGTAGTCAGCTGACTGAGAATACAACATTTGCTTGAGTTCATGTCCACATGGCTAGTCCAGACAATAGATTTCAATCAGATGTTTACAATTGCATGCACCTTAAAATTAAGAAAAGGGTTTAACCAAGACCCACCAAGAATAGTAAAGCATCGCAGGACCTCGTTGTGATTTTTCACAGTTGGAGGGTTGCTGAA
>NW_015615340.1:0-902 GCF_001515605.1 Sinocyclocheilus anshuiensis
CCTTCAGGGAACGAGGGTTACCATACGTAACCGAGACGATTTATGCAAGTATGTGTTTCACTCAGCAGAATGGGCCTCTCTCTAATACAAGGGTCAGTTTGGTAGGGAAAAGCATCATGGGCATTTATTGCTCCCTGAAGGGCTCTTGCAGCATAAGGCAAAGGATTATGTCCCAGTGTGTTCAGAGACAACAATCTATGGCCTCTCAGTGGATCAGTTACAGAGTATTTCTGAATACATAGTATACAATCTAACTGCTGCAGTCTATATGTGGATATATCGTTCACTGGCAGAAGAGCAAGCACAGATGTTAAACAACATCATTCATATTATTATACAAAGAGCAAATTAGTTTTTTTTGTTTCTTTAATATAATCCTGAATCAATATTATTATAAAGATGTGTCTATAATGCTCACAGATGCAAGTTGCATATTCGTTCCTGAATATATCTAAATATCCAAAACTGTCCATTTACTAAGATCACCATTCAGAGTTACTGGACATGTTTGTGTCTAAATCATAAACATACACAACTGCATCAAAAATGCTGAAGTGTGTAATTTCTGTGGCTTCTGTGGCACTTCGACATCAAGTTACATACATCAATCTTGCCTACCAAAACTGTGAAGTTTATTTCAATACTTTTTTTGTGTGTTTATGTTCAAAATTAATTGTATTATTTATAATGGTTTTAGATATAGGACACTCCAAAAATACTCAGACATTCAAATAAACATCCTCCACAGTTACACAAAGAAGTAAAATCAATGTTTAAATATAGGCCCTGTCAATATGAATGTATTTCTGCAGCTCTAATGATGAGGTCATTTCACAGATCAATCCAAGACAGGGCAGCAGATGATCAATGACCTTGCCATAATAATATAGACACATTCAGTC
>NW_015615341.1:0-902 GCF_001515605.1 Sinocyclocheilus anshuiensis
TATAAAAGCATCCAAAAAGCAGCATGTCATGGGACCTTTAAGAGATTACGTATTGACCTAGACATAAAAGGTCTGCAGGTGTCCTTTTTATAACATCAATTTCTTTTTCTTCTTCTTCTTCTTCTTTTTGAATGTTTGTGCATGATGGCTTTTCAAGAGAAATGTAATGTGGCGAGTCATTTCAAAAAGGTTTTTAAATATACTTTTTAAATACATTAACACATATTATTAATTCATATATATCATTGCGTTTTTGGGGAGTTGCGTAGCATTTTACAATGTGAACTAATTTTGCCAATAAAAAGGTCAGATTAGACTGAAAAAATGTATTATTCAGAGTTAAAGATTATTAGAGTACATTTTACAAGAAAATACTATTTCAAATTTTCTACTTCAAAATTCCATGTTTAATTAATTGCTACTTGCCATTTCTTTGTAATTGTTTATGAAATTTACTAGCAATTTCTGAGTGAAATTTAAAGAGACTTCTGGACCTAGACACAAAGTCATGAGGATCTGCAGGCATCCTCCCTATCAATACCTGCTTTTCCTCTGCATGTTTCTGCACGATGGCTTAGATTGGGCAGACAAAATTAATTTTAATTCAGAAGTTAAAAACATGCTCACCTCAGAAGAGGTATATTCAAATTGTTACATTCATGTCTTGCATTTGTAATGCATTTTTGAATAAAAACATCCGATTATCACATCACTGACCTACATGATGAATAATTTGTGAGGGACCAGCACTCGTCTTTAAATAGAGCCAAGAGGCAGTAGCAGCGAGAAGAGTAAATAGCCCAATCCTTCCTTTAAAGAGTGCCTCAGCGTCAGACGCTTCAAGAGAGCTCTGCAAAGTTATCACATCATGACAGCAACAGCCAGGAGTGTCTCCTCTCTTT
>NW_015615342.1:0-901 GCF_001515605.1 Sinocyclocheilus anshuiensis
TTTTTTTTTTTTTTTTTTTTTTTTTTTTACAAAATGATGGTATATATTACCATCGGCAATCCTGTCATTTTGTATTTATTACAAAATGATGGTATATTTTGATGAATTATGAATTATATATATTATAGTATATTATATATATATTATAGTATATTAAGTATATTTATATTAATTATTTTCTCCTTTTAAACCACTTAATCAGATGCCTATTTTATTTATTCCACCAATCACCAAACCACTTACAGTGCAGCAAAGCATAACCACAAACACAGATGCTGGCTGTTTGATGTCATTTATTCATAAATCTAGTCAGAAGTAGTTTAGGCAGACAAGTCAGACGCTTTGGCGTCCCGCGGCACTAAACCAATGTGTACCGACGCCTGTCGCTGCCGCCAAACAGCAGCTTCCTAAAAGAGCCATCGAGACGATTAACGGTCTGAAACGCTGCAAATCAGCAGCTGAATGCAATAATAGCATCATCCTCCCTAAATATTCACTTCAGCTCTCTCACATGCACAAATATCTGTCTGTGATGTGTTTGTGCCCTGAGGCTTAGTTGAATTGTGTTGTAATTTAACCCGCATGAGGGCAGAGATGTTTCTCTCTCGGTATTGATCAGTAGATGAGGGTTTACACCATTAGTGAAGCACTAAACGGATGGAAAGAAAACAGCCACTAACTACAGACACAGCTACTGTGCCCTGATAAAGTCATCTAAAATACATATAATGCGGTATAATATAAAAGCATATAGGCTGTCACCATATATGTGACATGACGTGACATGTGGTCTGCATTTAACCCATCCTTAGTGCACACACACACACACACACACACAGCAGTGAACACACACACACGTAGCAGTGGGCAGCCATTTATGCTGCGGCGCCCGGGGAGCAGT
>NW_015615343.1:0-902 GCF_001515605.1 Sinocyclocheilus anshuiensis
ACCACCTGCCACAAAAGCCAGTTTCATCCAGTTAAACAGAAGAGCTTTCATAAAAGTCACATTTATTGAAGCTTTACATGACAGGCAAACAGGCAAAATAATAGGACTGACCCTTGTTCAGGCCCCACCCCCTCTTCGCATGGCCCCGCCTTCGCCAAGGTCATGTGACAGCTTGTGCGGAGGTCCCACAGCACCCGCTCGCTCTCCTGTAGTGAACACCAGTCTGCATGTCCAGCACCAGTACTGCGTAACAAGGCCTGGTGGAAATAGGAAGAGCAGTAGAGATGCAGTGTCTTTTGTTGCAACACTGAAATTTAAAATCACTTAGAAAACAGAAGACTGCATTTTAGGAAGATAATGTATACTGTATGCACTGAAATGCTTGGACTCCTTGAACTTGCACTACTTGTCTCAGACAGTAGTGCAGCAGTGTGCAAAGCAGACTAAGGTGGCATGAGTTCAGCAATGCAGTAATGCCATCTGGACCTTGCTCGACTGTGCTGTAGCATTCACTGCCGTCTCATAGGCTACAACCCCCGTGTCATGTCTAGCGTCACAATATTTTCCATATTTCTACTTTTCTTGACCTAAATTTAACATAACATCAGCTGTTTAATGGAGTCAGAATTATACATTACTGTACAGCACTAACTGAAAACTAAAGATTCTTGAATTCTGTTGGCTGTGTCTATGTCATGCTGTTGATCACCATAGAAAATGATTAAGACTCGTCTCTTAGTAAAAACAAAACAAAAACTAATGTTTGCAGTAATATACTTATAATGGAAGCTCAACAAATACAATGTATATAGTACTTTTTTTAAAAGAAATTAATACTATTAATATTAAGGGACACGTTAAACTGATCAAAAGTGACAGTAAAGACATTTATAATGTTATAA
>NW_015615344.1:0-902 GCF_001515605.1 Sinocyclocheilus anshuiensis
AATAATGCAAAATTTGTGAACTGGGATGATCCCATTCATCAACCGCATTCACATAAAACTCTATCGCAATGGGAAAAATGCATTATTAAACATTTCACTTTATTTACATGACAATTTCTGTTTGCAACTGAAAGTGTGCAATGATTGTTGATCTGGTGATTATGTAATAACTGTGACAGGTCTTTCCGAGATATTTTAAGATTTATAATTATAAATTTGGCAGTCCCAACAAACACCTAAATTGGCAAGATAAAGCAGAGGAAAACATTAAATGAGTCATAACAGTTTTTCAATTCCTTCAATAGCCAATAAGGATCTATGAGGATTAAGACACACACAGGCAGCCATCATATACTTGGCGCTGCTGCCTTGTATGCAAGTATTTATAACACCACAATCTCTCAACAAGGCATTCAGGGCCGTCGTTTCTCCATCTTCCTTGTTTCACATCCCCAGAGCAGAAATAAACATTCCTGTTCTCAAAGGAACCAAGTCACACGAGTCCACCAGGGGAAATTGAACATCTTGGCAGGGGATTAGACATGATTTGCATTCCTATATCAGCCTGAATGCAAAGCCCACCAGAGCGCCACTGATAGAGCTAATCTTGATATCAAAGGCATGAGCATGCTCACCCTCTCGGAATTCTAGTGTGCATTTTAGTGTCTGCTCTCTGCTCGTCCCAATTCTCACAAGTGGAGAAATAAAAACAGGAGCGCATCAGAACGCATCTGTTTAGTCTAGGACAAACACTTAACAGATGCAGTGTATTGTCTGTATTGTATGATTTAAGTGAGAGAGAAACAGAGAGAAAAATCACTCACCATCCCCGCAGTTTGTATGCCTCAGGAATGTCGGGGTTGATCATGACCGTGCTGCTGTAGAGAGTGGAGAGAGAACGC
>NW_015615345.1:0-902 GCF_001515605.1 Sinocyclocheilus anshuiensis
TTCAGCACGAAATCCCTCAATATGGAAAATGTCGAGTGTCATTTTGGAGCGAATCTGTATGCGCGTCGGTTTCTCCGTCCTCAGATCTGAGCTGTAGATTTGCCCTTTAATGCTTTGAAAGTCTTTCCTTTTATATTTTAAAGAACAATTAGCGCCTTCGTTTCACGCTCGAGTGCGTGATAATACCCATCTCAACCCAAGGCCTCTGTTGATCTTGTTTCCAGTCATCTCGGGCCTTGTCTGTTAATTATGTCCAATTTTCATGGACAGTACAGCAATTATCAAAGACTCATGGCATTCGTTAGCTCCCCGCTGCTATGCACTCCATTGACGTTATTTAATGTTTAAAGTATACGCTGTGATAATACTAATATCTATAATATAGAAGTGGAAAGTCTTGCGTGTAATACTTATGGTTAGAGGTCAGTTAGGGATGGGGCAATGAGCAATAGTACACTTAAATAAAACAGTGTACACTATAAATAGACCATAATTTTTTTTTTAAGTTAGAAATAAAACAAAGACCATTGGAATATATTTGACAAGAAAATACACTGTAAAATAATATTTGATTATTCGAGTGTGTTTTACAAGAAAAATTTTTTTTTGAGGTTGTAAATAAAAATAAAGTGCGTTTTATAAGAAAATACACTTATATATATTTTTAAGTTATATATTTATTAGGTTATTTGTATATTAATGTATATATGTATACTATATTGTACATATAAAAATTAAAACACATTATTGGAGTGTTTTACAAGAAAATACAGTGTAGTGTTTTTCCAAAGTTGTAAATAAAACAAAGATTATAGAAGTGCTTTTTACAAGAAAACAACACTGTAAAAAAAATTTTTTTAAAGGGGTCATAGGATGCTTTTTTAAAGATCATTATTTTGTGT
>NW_015615346.1:0-902 GCF_001515605.1 Sinocyclocheilus anshuiensis
TGCGATTATCAGTGTCATCACTCCAACTGTGTTTATACAGACTCGCATCATAAACAAGCGCCTCTTTGGCCCCGTCCCTCACGCGTCGCTCATACATACTTAAATCGGCAGTGCACCCATTAAAAAAAAAAAGACCCCTATCTCCTGACAATTATTCATTCATCTCCACTTGTCACCGAGCAATTACGACAGTGCACAGACAGGGCCCAATAGGAGACGCGGGGCTTTGGGAAGCTGTGCGACCGGCCGGGAACAAGGGGAGGTGATGAAAAAAGTGCCTAAAATGGAAATGTGTCGCCCTGACCTGGAGCTTTTCTGCCTTTTGTGACGCACTGGAAATACTGGCATCTAAAAATGCAACTAACCATTCCAGGTTTTACTGCTTCTGGGCTTCGTAATCTAAAAATGCTCTTCAAAAATGTCCCTCTCCCTTTCTTTCTTTCATTTTTTTTTTTTAAGAAAGGAAGTCTTTCGTCTTGCTGACCGAGTTGCTGACTGAAAGAAGCAAGTGTGTGTGTGTGTGTGACTGTGCGCACCAGCGTCTCTCTCACAGCCTGTGCGCGGAGCCGAGGACTCGGATCGAGCTCCACCAGCAGCCTCTCGTTGCTCTCATTTGAGCACGCGGCTCGCGACACACGCACACACTTTCCATCTCTCCTTCTCCTGCATTCGGACTCCAACCGAGAGGGGATTTAACACACGCGTCCAGCTGCGGAGGACGTCCCGAGACCCTAAAAACGCGAGGTATGTGTTCCTGCCTGCTTTTTTTGTATTCATTTTTGCTTGAATAAGATTAGCCAGCATGTGACTTTCTTGTAAGTCTGCAAACAAACTAGCATGCTTTGCGTTTTCCAAACTAAAAACCAAAACATGCAACAATCTCAGCCGGGAAGAAAAAGTAA
>NW_015615347.1:0-902 GCF_001515605.1 Sinocyclocheilus anshuiensis
TTGTTAGTCCATGTTAGCTCAGGTCCATTAAATAACATTAATAAACCTTTGATTTTAAATTATGTATTAGTAAATGTTGGAATCAACATGAACTAAGATCAACAAATCAAATGCTTTATAAGTATTTGTCGTTGTTAGTATTTGTTAACTAAGTTTAACAAATGGAACCTTATTGTAAAATGTTACCATTTTTTTTTCCATTTCAATTGTAGCTTTAGTTATTTTAAGCACAATTATAGTATTTAATTTGCACAGTGGTTTTTATGTATGTATTTTTTCTAATTTATTTGCATTGAGTTTTAGAACAATTTTACTTCTAGAACAAAATTTACTTTGCAAAATATTTTTTTCCCTTTTAAAAACTATAAATTATATATAATTAAACTGTACATTACAAATGTACTTATCCATGTATGTATGCCTATGTATTATTATTTCATTGTTCCGTTTCCTTCAGACCTGCAGCAAGATGTTGGTGCCGGTGGTTTTGTTTTTCTGTCTGCTCTCTCTGAATCCAGCAGCTACAGAAGGTACGTTCAAATTAATACAGCAGGAGTTTGTGCTTGTTTTGTGTTTGTTACAGTATTTTATTTTGTCTTGCAGTGGGTCTTGCTGGTAAAGTGCTTCTGTTCCCGTACGAGACGGATTTCAGCTACGTTAAACTCACACCTAAAAAGCCATTGGGCCTTACAGCGTTGACTCTCTGCATGCGCGTCGCGACGGAGCTCCAGGGCGAGCGTCAGATCATTCTCTTCGCCTACCGGACGCCAGACTTTGACGAGCTCAACGTGTGGAGAGAGAAAGACGGTCGTGTGTCCTTCTACCTCAGTGGCGACGGAGCGTTCTTCCACCTGCCTCCTCTCTCCACCTTCCGGACTCACCTGTGCCTCACCTGGGCCTCG
>NW_015615348.1:0-903 GCF_001515605.1 Sinocyclocheilus anshuiensis
AACTTATGGAGTTATCAGATTTAATTCTATTACACAAAACAAACTCACTGTGCATTCTACCAAAACACCATAGTTAACATCAGTACGTCAAAATCACACATTAATATGGACCTCCTGTATAAGTGGTTTAAAATATTGTGCTTTAACTTAGGTATTTTAGAAGAAACTGTAGTTACCACTGGAACTTTTGCAATGGATAGGAAACCTTAGTATTTTCTCCCCTTACTATGAAAACGTTACTTTATACACTGGCATGGATGTTTTGTTTTTTACCTTGACAAGTTTTGCTGCTGGTCGGATCACAGAGGTGCTAAACTGACGCACCTATGGAGAGAAAAACAGAAGAACTTGCACACATTTTTTTTTTTTTACAAATATAACATACTCTCAATGACACGACCTGGTCATAAATATAAATCTATGCTCGTAATTTCAGTAGTGTCACTCAATACATTCCAAAACATACCAAACTGAACTATATAATCACTTCTACGGATTTCAAAACGTACGGTATGTCCTATAGCAGTATCTTTCAGAACTACCATATGAGGAGCAGAGACGAATCAGGTTATTTGCAAAACGTAAATTAATCTATGTAAGTTAGCAAATACAACTCAAGAGCGAGACGCTAACGAACGTTATTAAATTAGTCGGCTCTTACGTTACAAGAGCACACGGTTTGAATGATTGTAACATGTTGCGGATAAGGCACTGCCTGTCAAGGCCTCGTTCGGTTATCAGAAAAAGCGTCGATTCAACTGGTCAAATAATTGTATTTTCCAAAGATTACTTATATTTAACTACACAAAGCCAAACAGCTCGTGGTTTTCCAAACAAATACCAAGGTTTTTCAGAATGTCATACCTGTAGCCCCACTCCAAGCGCTGCCATTTTCTCCTGCGA
>NW_015615349.1:0-903 GCF_001515605.1 Sinocyclocheilus anshuiensis
CCTAGGCGACCGCCTAGCTCGCCTATGCCTAGAAACGGCCCTGCTAGTCAGACAAATGCATATTCTGTTGAATGCTACAGGGATTCAAGATAATTGTTTTCAAATTATTTTGACATTTTTAAAACTGCTATTGTGACATTTAAGTGCAGTTGTCTACGTCTTTCCATGACATCTTTTGCTTAGAGTAAAAAAGAAAAAGAAAAAAACACAGGACATCAAAACACCCGCATAAAACCTATTACGCTCTGAATTCAGAATGAAATGTCAGCAAAAGGCGAACCACAATCGAACAAATAACCTTTTATGTGATGCCTGCTCAATACCGTGTTTGCATTAAACCTTTAATATGTACCTACTTTTTCTCCTTTATTGCAGTTTTTCTTCTCCCTTGACATTTGTCAAAAGAGATTTTATACCTCATATTGGAATTTTAGTTGGGTGTGTGCTTGATAAAAACATAGATATCAAATATTAAAGTCAACATAAAATTTCTTATTCCATATCCCTGCTTTTATTGTGGATAATTCATTGTTGTACATTATTTCAAATAAAAATCTTATTAGAATAATAACATAATATAGCTTTACACTTTGGTTTTAGCATTTTGAACTTTACAGCCAGACTTTGGGTAAATCTAAAATTTACAAGCCTCAAATATGTTTGATGTATTAACAGACATTACCCATATCGAATAATGTAAAATATTAAGTTGACTTAGATACAAATCTGGTTATTATCGACTTGGCATGCTGTGTCTGCTGCTGATATCTGACATATGGTACAGTTGCAGGAAAAAAACAACAAAAAAACGTTATATAAATAATGTTAACGGTTGGATCCAAAATGACAATTACCCAAAAAGTTCAACAGAATGATTGCAGTCCTGAGTCCTGAATTCAAATT
>NW_015615350.1:0-903 GCF_001515605.1 Sinocyclocheilus anshuiensis
TTGTGGCCTGTGGGCGCCCATTACTGTGTTTTCATAAGCAAGTGAGGCCTGCCTGACTGATTCAATATTCATGTGTCTGCCAGCTACACACACACATACACTCTAGCACTCTCAAATTAGCCCTGCATAGCAAATAACACGGAGACAGGCTGAGGAGATAAAAAGAGAGGGAGAGAAAAGGAGAGAAAGCGAAGTAGGCTGGAATGAAGAAAGAAAGAGACAGAGGAAGAGGTAAAGATAAAGGTGACCATGTGAAGAAAAGGTGTTTATAATGGAAGCAAAAACTTTGTGAAAACCGTGTAAAGAATTATGAGTGTGAAATCAGGAATATCAACACTCATTTTTTCCCATATGAACATTTGAGAATATAAGGATAATTTATGGATTCATTTGTGGAAAAACTAAGCTGGCTGATTTCTTATTTCTCTTTCCATTCTATTTTAGGTTACATCTTATAATATTATATTAATAATGTAGAAAATGATAAAACATAAGCCCCTTTCACACATAAAGCCTTTAGTGGTAAATTACCATTAAGAGATCATGTGTGAACAGGACCTCTTAAGAATACTGGTATGAGAAGTTGTAACATTACCAGTTAGTTATAATGTGCTCTGTGTGAGAGCATGATCTACTCTACTAGTCAATCAAAACATTCTGATGCAGATGGCGCATTTACTCCTTGCTGTTTACGGAAGTCAAAGAAGTGTCTAAATACGTCTAATACTGTCTCTGGGCCAAAAGGAGCTGCATAAATGTGAACGTTTGACGCAAAAATGAAGACATCAACAAAAACACTGACCGCGTATACTCCTCCATGTTTACAAACAGGCACAACCATTTAGAGGTCATTTGTGTCCCTGGAGCACAAAACCAGTCATAAGTAGCACGGGTATATTTGTA
>NW_015615351.1:0-902 GCF_001515605.1 Sinocyclocheilus anshuiensis
TATGTACCTTTAAGGTACCAATATGGACTGTTTAGGTACAAAGGTTTGCCTTTTGAAAAGGTACCGCCCCAGTGACAGATTTTGTGCTTTTTTTTTTCTGAGAGTGTATAGATTACAGTTTAACAGTTAACAGTTTATTAATAATAATAATTATTATTATTCAATTTATTATTATTATTATTATTATTATTAACAGAATTAAATTTAAGTTACAGTTAATGTGAGCTTGTACTGATTTTATCCCACAATCTAACAGTTCTGGAAAAAAAAGGTGGAGCTGTTTGCAACAAAGTGCTAAAAATGTATCTTTCTTACACATCTCATGATGATTTGGTTTAGTTCCTTATTCTTTATTTGAAGTTCCAGTATAAAGTGCTGGTGAACAAATGGCATAAATGTACAAAAAAAAATGTGATGAGCAGAAGCATGTCACAAAAGAATATAACATTTAATTATATATTTTTTTTTTCTTCAGTAACTACAGAAACATTTCAGACTTGACAGCAGACCTTAACAGAATCGTCTGTTCAGGAGCACTCATATCTAAGCAGGGAACCGACTGACTAATGCATACTGGCATACTGACATCATAAAATCCTGCTAACCATGTCTTCCATGTCTGTTCTAGTATTTTTTATTAACGTTGATATTGAATATGCACGTCATCAAATCAATTTTTACCACTGACTGTAATCCTTATATAATTACAGCTATGTAAATGAATGTAGCCCATATACCGATTCATCACAACATGCTGTCTCTCCCAAAAGCTACGATTTAGTATACGCAATATTTCACAAACACACTTCTTATCGGCCAAAGTTAGAAGTCAGAACTCAGTAAACGGTTACTAGCATTTAGTGGTTTAACGGATCACAAATCTCACGGTTCGGATCACATTA
>NW_015615352.1:0-903 GCF_001515605.1 Sinocyclocheilus anshuiensis
ATTAATTTACATTCTCAGACTTTTCTCCATTCAAACGTTGCAGACAGCAAAGACATCATTGTAATTGTAAAGTTGCTTACTGATCTGCGACTGGTCATCTTTCTTAGGTTTATTTTAACTGAATTGTAAATGGTCCTTTAAGTCTTAAATATATTTAAAAATGTATCATTTATCTTTAGTAAATGCAATTTCACTTTTTTGTAATCCTTACATAACTCTAAATAAATTATGCATGCCAATAAAAATTTTAATAGATCAGACTGAGATAAATATTAGATTAAGAAATAAAATCTTATACATTAGATTAGATATTGTTGTCTTAATGGAGGGAGGAAGGAGGAAAAAAATGACAAAGAAAATTGTTCAGCATGCCGTGGGTTGTAGAGATTAGGAAAATGTATGATTATAACGTTCTCATCATTCTGCATTGGCATGAAGGCAAAGAGTCTGAAATGCCCCACAGAGGACCTGCTTATCAGAGTCCTGCAGGAGTCAGAAACAGCCTCTATTCACACCTCTGATGCTCTGAATGCTCTTATGATGTACAAGTGAAGCCCCCCTTTTGTCAGTTCACTGGTATCAATATTGAACATTTATTTACATATCATTCAGCATAATGCTTCTGATACCACGTTTCTGATACCTGCTGACGGTGTGACAGTAGTTATTTTCCCCATGTGTTTTTGAAATGAAAAGTTACAGAAACTGCACATTGCAATGTAAGTATTTTAATTAAATGAAAAATAACTGCCTGGAGGTTTTGGCTGGTGGATAACTGATATTATGTATCATGTGCAATAATGTAAAAACAAAATAAAAAATCAACAACCATAGAGGTATAACAATAACAAGCAGTGTTAATGCGAGTTACGTAATCAGATTTCTTTTTTCAAGTAACTAGTA
>NW_015615353.1:0-903 GCF_001515605.1 Sinocyclocheilus anshuiensis
TATTTCCTGTTTATTCAGGTTTTATATGCTCTTCCCCTTCCCTCTTTGCTCATAAATAGTATAGCTCTGAGCTTCTTGCCAGCAACAATATTTTTGTGGTCAGCAGAGTACATAACAAGCCCACAATCACTCCAAATACCTGTAAAGAAACCTGCACTAGATAGACCGGCAGCCCTCGCGTGAGTCCAAAATCACAGAGAGCCTAACTGAGGGAATCTCAGCATGCAGTAAGTGCACAGAATTAGGGAAACGGCAGTAGTTGAGGTTGGCATTTGATTTTCAAGTGATTGTGCTGTGACCACTTATAAGATGGGCTGATCAGTGTTTCTGTTGTTATACTTTCAATGTCATTGGCCTTGTTTTGTTAGCTTCCCTTGTGAGTTATGGAGACATGAGATTTATCAGAATCATTCCAGTTAACTATCCAGCAGAAATCAAGTGCAGTTTGGGCCCCATGTCTTTAGTAGAAGTTTATGTATTTTATTTTATTATTTATTTAATAATTTTAATTGCTTGAAAAATGCTAAATGGAACCTTGCAGAGAATGGAAAAAACAACCCGCAACTCTTTCTTTTAGAAATAATAAATGACAGCAAGCAAGATTACGCATTAAAATGTATTTTATTTTTTTTTCTGTGGAGACATGTGGGAGTGCGTGCTCACCCACAAAATGTTCATTTGGCAGATCATCTAAGAAATTATAGGACAAAAACATTAACTAAAATAATGCACTGGTCCATGTTTTCAGTTCTCATCTCATGTGAGTGTAATATACTTTTAAACATATTGTTCAAAAGTATTATTAATTTCTTTATGTGTAAAACATTTTGTTCCCACTTGATATGTACTTACATTTACATTAATCATTTGATACAATGCACTTATTGTGTACATACATGTTTT
>NW_015615354.1:0-903 GCF_001515605.1 Sinocyclocheilus anshuiensis
AAGGATTTACCTCTAGCAGGTGCATATGTGCTTTTGAAGCGTTCGACCGCAGCTGCAATCAAAGAAAGCCTTAAATCCTGCATTTACTTTGAGGACAGATGTGTCTTCCCGCAGTTGCATCTCCGCATCGTTCCTAGAGAGAACGGCAGCCAATCAGACGGCAAAGAAGCTATTGATGATTTTTCAGCAGCTCCATTGTCATTACAATCATAACTCTATCAGTAACATCCCTTGCACTAAACACAACAGACAATCGCCTGCAAGCTATTCCCGTCCCATGCGACGAAGGCCCAAGACTGAGATGAATCCCAGACTGTGTGAGTGTGGTGCAAGCCTAAAATCTGCCTATTAATTTCTTGATTGAAAAGCTCTCATTAGAGCGCTGTATTCCCAGACTCCATGTTAAACAGCAGACATCTATGTCCTTGTGCATAATAAATACCACAATTAAAAAACACGCCGCAGAACAATCATTTCTCACAGGGACACACACAAACACTTGTCTTCATGACATTTCTGTACATTGTTCAAACGTGGCAGGTGCTCAAGGTGGTTTGAATGATTCTTGACAAAATGGATAAAATATTCATGCAAATGAGAGATTGGTGTCTAGGAGAGAGATTGGTGTCCAAAATAGAGTTCCTGAAAAGCATTCATGGACAATGTAAGGCATGCAGCCTAAGATTTTTTTTACTATAGGATACTAATGGGTCATGTTGGTTGACTTTTTTCTTTTTCTTTTCAGTTTTGATATTTTCAGTGCTGGTGCTTTAATTGGCAGGCTGACAGCATGCGGTGCTTTAGCTGTTTCACATTAAATCCCCCTAGAAAAATAAATTGTATTTCAACAGGCTTGACTGTAATAAAAAGGTGTGTTTGGTTAAGGATCTAGCAGTCAGAAAT
>NW_015615355.1:0-888 GCF_001515605.1 Sinocyclocheilus anshuiensis
AAAAAAAAGACAAAAAAACAACACAATGACTAAAACGAAAAAAAAAAAAACTGATTCAAAATATTAATAAACACTGTAATAGCATCTCAGTGATACTAAAATAACACTGGGTCGCAGCAAGATGGTGAGTTTTGCATAAAAATCAACAAGTTTTTTACTACATCTACAAAATGATAAATAAAGAATGTGCATCAGATGTGTTTTTGGTTTTTTATGTTTTTATTCAGTTCATGAAGGTGCTGTGAATAGAATCGTTAGATATTCTATCCTAACTGTACAGTACTATGGTATTTTGTACATGCAACTGGATTTATTGTAAATGAAAAAAAAAATCATTCATTTTAACAAATCCAAAGTTTTGCACTCGTATTTATGGCTTCATTTTGGTGACATTCATGTGCATTCAACTCATTAATACAATCTTTCCAACATGACTTGAAATGTACCAAAATGAATCATTACACAGCCCTGCATTATATCTGCTGAATGAAATCCAATACTTGCTTCTTACTAATGTTGGGCTGCAATTATACATATGTCAAAATTTTAAAAACTGTACGTGATGGAAAATTGTTATTGATATTTTTGAACTCCGCATCTTCAAATTAGCTAATATTAGTCCTCTTTTGCAAATCAGCAGAATTTTTTTCCAAGATTCAGGGCTGTGTTATTAACCTGTTTTTATTGCAATTCTGTTGATATTAATATTCTGCGGCGTGTTGTAGAGTTCACTCAGGCCAGTAAGGTGGTGGAGGTGATTCAGAAGGGCGACCTGCTAAAGTCTCTGCGCAGCCTGAGAGAACTTCAGCCCTGGAACGCACCTCTGCTCCTCTCACACCTGTACAGGTGAGTTTACATCTCACACACACACACACACACACACACACA
>NW_015615356.1:0-903 GCF_001515605.1 Sinocyclocheilus anshuiensis
TTTGATTTCTCCATGAAAGTCTCTCACAGAGACAGGCAGCACGAGACTCTACTGCATGACATTGATACCAGAAACACACTATCCATTATCAATTGCTGTTTAAGCTGAATGTAATAAAATCAGAAGAATCATTCTCGTGTTTCGATGCATCACTAGTTATTTTTTGGTCACTTAAGTTTTAATCAGGCTATTTGTCCCGTTGGGCAAGTAAAATTCTTGTGCCATTTTTCAGTAAACTTGCATTAACCCATTTAAAGTAGCTAGTAGGCTGGTCAGCTAGCTGGTTCGACCTGTATTCTGCTATCGCAATTCTGTCTCTGATGATGCAGTAACTACAGTGGGAAAAAAACCTTCAGTCTGTCCAATGATTGTAAACAGTCACTGGGTCCGTCCGACTGTAGAAATGTTTGCGGTAATGTTAATAAAAAAGATTTAAGACCCACTGAATCTAAATTTTGACCAATGACATTTCATTGTGTGTAACACCAAGCTTGTCGCTTTACTGCATTATCCCTGGTTAGAAACTGCAGTAGATGACCAGGTTGGAGTACATATTGTGTAAAATAAAAGTTTATTTAATTTCTATATTTGTGTGTAAACTTCATTTGTTATCAATAAACTTTCTTCATATATATCAATATTTTGTCAGCCTATCCTGCCCTCCAGATATTGTTGTTGGCTTCAGCCATTGGAAAAACCACTAGTTAGGATCAGATGTAAAATAACTGATGGAATGTGCATAACTAAAGCAACACATGCATGGCAAAACATGGTGAATAAGGGCTAACCTGGTCCTGTTGCTGTTTCGCTAACTCCATTTGCTGGCGCTGTTTTTCGATCTGCGAAGCAGCCAGTTTTTTCTGCTCCTCATGGGCGGCCAGTAGCTGCTCTCTGAGACTGCTG
>NW_015615357.1:0-903 GCF_001515605.1 Sinocyclocheilus anshuiensis
ACTCAAAAAAGCATTATTAAACTGTGGGGTTCTGTAAACAACAGCACATAATACTGGATTTGCCATGTCCATTAGAGACATTTGGACCTAAAAAAAAAGTCGGGATAATGCGGCCGTGAAAAGAGTTTTTACAAACAACGGCCAATCCTCCCTCACGACCAGAGGATCACGAAGAGTTAAAAAATGAGCAGTTTTGAGGAACGAGATCAGAAAAAGGACGTAAGTCCCCCTCTGTAGTCCAAGTTTCCGTCATAAACAGAAAATCCAGATGCTGCGAGATAAAGTCATGTAGAATGAAAGTCTTATTTACCAATGACCGCACGTTGAGTAAAGCCATCCTAAGCGGCGGAGGATCGCTCTCTGCTCTCTGAGGGTGCACTCCACCCTGGCGAATCCGTGGAAGCAGACACATCATAGGCACATCGAGGGAGCCAAGGACAATAGGCCGGATCCAACGACGGCGGAAAGACACATCCCGCGCACGCCGTGCAAAACAGCAGGTAGAAACATCCATTCCAGCTTTTGTTCTGATAGCAGTGCCTCCTCGTTTACCACGTCTTCTGTGGCGTTTCTTACGAAGAATGGCAGAAGGCCGCCGGCATATCCATCCGGAACGATGAGTAGTACGAATGAAAACCACTCCTTATATCGTTGCCGATTTTAGTAACTGAAGACCTAATATCTATCAACAACTGACGAGACGAAGGTTGTAGGCCACGTCTCGATCACAGAAAAACAGAAAATACTGAGCAAAAACCATAATAGAAAGAGTGACAGATGGCTGGCCAAACACAATGGCGCCATCTTGATTCCAACTTTTCTCTTCAATATATATATATATATGTACAATTTTAATATGCGGACGCACTAACAAGGAGGCTAAAGACTGCAGCCTCTAGCGTC
>NW_015615358.1:0-903 GCF_001515605.1 Sinocyclocheilus anshuiensis
ATGATATCAGGTATCAATCACAGTCAATATGTCCAATTAAGATCACAGCTCCACGTTATTTGAACTTCCCTGAAAAGAAAAATGATCTCCTAATTAATATAAATTTATCCAGGACAGACTGGAAGAAGAGAGTCAAGCCGTACAGCAGGGTACCTCATGTGTTCACACCAGTCCCACTTAAACTACTCCCTCTCTTGTGGTGCATAACAGCAAGGGATTATGGGGCGACGAAGTGGGCATCATTAAAAACCTGCTCCTTTGGGTTTCATTGAGAAACGATTGGTGATTAAGTGTTTGAAATCTGCTACAGACCAACATTCGATAGAGAATAAGAGCAAGATAGAGATGAGGTGAAACTCTATCTGTCCTGCTTATGCAGTCAATTTTCCCATTCTTTATCCCTCTTACTGCACCAGGATGTGTGTTCGCGGCTCGCGCCGCCCGGCGAGGTTGCCAAACTCATTTCACCTTGTGGACCTCAACTTGACTGCAAGCCAGACAACCCAACGTGATAAGGCCGCATAAAACCTTTACTCTCCTAAGGGAGGGTTATTATACAGACAGAGAGATGCCGCTCTGCATGTGAGAACAACAGGTAATGCTACATCACACTGGCATCGCGTTCGCAACATTAAAGGGGGGATAAATCCATGCCATTACTATTCATATCTCCAGATAGGTAGAGAAAGTAAAGAGTATAAAGAGAAAGAAAGAGGTAAAAGGGTTTCTTCTGTCCATACAGCCTTTCCAACAACAGAATACAGCTGTAGAGTGCAACGATCATGTTCTGGCAGTAAAAATCCCATTCATTTTCTCCATAGGGAATTTATATATATGAATTATATAATTATATACTGCATATATATATATATATATGTGTGTGTGACCCTGGACCACAAAACC
>NW_015615359.1:0-903 GCF_001515605.1 Sinocyclocheilus anshuiensis
CCAGTTATATATAGAATATGACAGAAACCAGTCAGATATATATATATTTTTTACATGAGAGTAGTGGAACTGGAACTGTCCAGCATTTGCTTTCCAGCATTGTTGTTGTGATGGTGCTACTCTTTCAGCGCAAGTCTCTTTCAGTGTAAGCATACTAAAAGTATAATTTTGTTTTCTCAGGTATAAGTATAATCTGGCATTATGTTGTATTGATATTAAAGTATTTAGAGTAAAGCATTTAAAATATAAAATATATATTTTGCCAGGTTATTGTAAGTAATCTCTTTTTCATCTGGGTTACCCATTTGTTTGTTTGTTAATTTATTTTGTTTATGTATTGATTGCATGTTAAACAATTTTAAATGTTTAGCCAAAAATCTATAAAATAGGATAAAAACATTTAATAAATAAAAAAATCCTTTAATCATTTAATACTCAAAAAAGTACAAAGGTTTTGGAAAAATACATGCAAGGCCAGTTCAATTCAGTGGTTGAAGAGACAAAAGTGTGATTTTGCATGTGTCATTTGTGTGAAATTAATATTTATGTGAAAGATTTTAATTACAAATTTGATTTAATGGTACAAAATAACTCACATCTTGCTCAAAGATCATATTAATAATGTGTTGGAAATGTTTTACATTGCCTTCATTATTTATTTAAAATTATTTTAAAAATGCATTTTATGTATTGTTTACTGTTGACACAGACCTTCGATCTTAAAATATCACAATCTACCATAAAATAATTATACATTTTCAAAACTATCAACTAAATAAAAATGAAATAATCATAAACTAATGTATTGTGTGAACACAAAATCACAAACTGCAAATTATAATATTGATATTGTAGTATGCTACTTAAGAATATATATACTGTATGTGTGTGTGTGTGTGTGTG
>NW_015615360.1:0-902 GCF_001515605.1 Sinocyclocheilus anshuiensis
AGATAAAAATCAAATTTTCATTTTTGGGTGAACTATCCCTTTAATGATCTAATGATGAAATAATTTTATACTATATTGCCAGTACAGTACTTATCAACTGATTCTATGCATTTATTTGTCATTCTAACTCATAGAGACGGACAGAAAAAGATTAGGCTTAAAACATTCCTAATCCCATGACAAGTGGACAACCTCACTATTACAGCCTTCATCTGTCAGTTCAAATCTTTGATAGTTTAGAATTTATTGTTAGGCCCTAGAGCATGAGAAATTAATGAAACTAAGCATGTTTCCCTCAGAATTACTTGTTCTCCATATGTAAAAAGTTTTGAGGAGTTTGAACAAAGCTCTTTAAAGATAGGCTATACGGCAACTCCTGTTTACTTTTTTGGTGTTACTTTAAGATATTACGAATCAATTCGCAGTTTTACATCACCCATGTTTTTCCAATATTCTGATCACGTAAGAATCAAACTGGGTTTCAAAGCATTTTGAAAATGACACTTCTTGCTGCCAGTTGGTGGCACTATAACACATAACCCTTAATGGCCTCATCTTTGTGATTGACCTTCAATGAACAAACTACTAAAGTTTGATCAAAATCAGCCAATGTATGCTGAAGTTATAACACACTTCCCGTTTCTCTGTTTTCACCATAAGTTTGTTGCCTCGCCACAGCCAACTCATTCAAGATATCAAAAATCCCTTAGCAATTGTGCATCCTCAATGTCTTGAGATCATGTTGACAAAGGTTGGTGGCGAATGGAAGAAAAACCTAGGATGAGTATGTTAAATTTCAGAGTATATACACATTGTTTTTCAAACAATCCACAATAGCTGACTTCCTGTTGGGTGAAGAATGTTGTGTTCTCACACAAGTGTTGTTTGATAATGCATTGAGT
>NW_015615361.1:0-903 GCF_001515605.1 Sinocyclocheilus anshuiensis
TAAAATGTTTACAGCCCTTCATATGGTAAAAAGGATTTTTTCATCCTTTTTTCTTCCCTGTTTTCTTTTCAGTATAAATAATGAGTTGCATCATGTACAGCAGGCACTTTTTTTGTATGTTTAAGAGCTGGTGTAGACACGTGGCTTGTCACAATAGACGCTTGTTGATTAACCAGTGTCCTACAGTGTTTGGGGTGGGACTAACTGTTTTGTCTGAACAATAAGAAATGAAGTGAATGTTTGTAGAATCATCCGAAATGTGAACATATGACAATTTCAAAAATGTTCCTATGAGCGACACAAATCCATATAAACCATCCATAAGCACAAACAAATAACACTTCATTTTGATGGTCCTACAACAGACATTCTTCTAACTGTAAGTAACTTAGTTTGCAAGTACGTCAAAGTACTTATTTACTGACCTTAACCCTAAGCAGTCTACTAATACTCTAATGTGAATTAGTTGGCGTGTAGTTGCAAAGTTACTTACAGTTAGTAGAATATCTAAGCTGGACTATCAAAATAATGTGTAACCACTATAAACAAACAAACGGATGGATGGATGGATGGATGGATGAATGAATGAATGTTGGTTGGAATCCATAAAATGTAGGATCAAATCTAATTATATGTTCGGCAGGCCTCTGTTTTCCAAACAGTCTTGCTCTTTGCACGGCCTAGAAACAATGCTTTGTATATAAAGTATCAGGCTTATAAATTAAGCATGTTGCATTATTCACTATTCTCTATATTCTGTGTTATAGCAAGTAGAGAAAAAAAATGCAGTGTGCGGAATTACACATTGTTCCGTATTATTATTATTATTATTTTATTTATTTTTTTAAATAAATGTATTTATCGCGTTTGGTCTCGTTCTGTATCGCGTATCTTGTCAGTGTC
>NW_015615362.1:0-903 GCF_001515605.1 Sinocyclocheilus anshuiensis
TACAAAATGTCACACTGCATGAAGAGTTAACATGAACTTCTGATGAGGCAACTGACAAAGTTACAGCAGTATCCACAGAGCTACACTGTGATGAGAGAGCAGCACTAACCACTGAACAATTAAGCTGGGGACCAACATCTGGAGTAAAGACTTCTTTACTCAAGCTGCCACAATTTGTAGAAATAACCACGTTACCCTGAGTAGAACTTACAGTACTGACACTACTAACTGTTACATTGTTATGCAAGTGGACATCATCTATAGATTTTGCTTTAGTCTTTGAAACCTCTCCACCAGCCAATGTGGGCTTGGCAATAGATCCATTTACTGAAGGCGTGACAGAACTGTCTGCTGATTTTTCACTGGAGGAACTGACACTAATGATTGCAGAACTACTGCAGGTGGAACTAACACTGTTTGGGGCAGGTCCTCTCTGCGTGTTAACATCATGATAAACCGTATCTTTATTTAAAGAACTAACTGAATCAACACTTTTTGCTACAGTGGATAACTCAGAACATGTATCATTTGCAACAAATGCCTTACTCTTGACAGCAATTCTACGCAAACTTCGCCCAGGTTTAGGTTCCTTTCGTTTAACCAATTTGGTTCTCCTAACTGAGTTTTGTCTGGTTTGATTTCCAGAAGTCCCACAACCTTTCTTCGGCAGAATTTTAACTGCACTGCCAGCAGCAGTTGATGTTACAGGTACAGAGGAGGAAAGAACAGTTTCAGTAGAAGTGCTGACTTCTGAACCACACGTTGGAAGAGGTTGCACAGTAGTGTACGAAGGTGGAGTAATGGAGTATATCTGAACATTGCTTTGACTTGAGACCTTTGAAATGCTCTGACTAAGATTAGTTAGAGCACCTAAACAATTCATGGCAACATTGGAGGTGGGTT
>NW_015615363.1:0-903 GCF_001515605.1 Sinocyclocheilus anshuiensis
ACACACACACACATACACACACACACACACACACACTGCCATGTTTAAACAAGACTCGCGGTCAGCTGGAGAGCCACCTCCTCCTTTTCCCTCCAACCTGGTGGCTCAGGTTTGTCTCACCTTATTTCGGAAACACGGAAGAACAGAAGTTACAGCAGAAAAAGCGTGCAGCTGTGAAAACGGATTCCCACCAAACAAATCGCCCCCAGGCCTTAGCCGGTAAGCAGATTCTCTGTATATTTCAGTGGTCACTGACACAGGAAAAGTAAATTGTTATTTGTTTATTATTATTATTATTACAAGTAAATGAGATGTATTTGAGTCTAAGAATGATTTGGTGGGAAAAATAAATAGTAAAAAGAATCTTGTAATGTCTTATTTATAATACCAAGAGCTCATAATATCATTTAAAAACTAAGTAGTAAAACAGTTGCAATAACAACTGAGCGTTTATATACATCTTAATGTTACAAAAATACTTAATTAATACGTAAAACCTTAATTTAAGCAGTATCAGACTCGAAATCGTACTGTTTTCTGAGCATCAAATATGAGGCCGCTGATAATCACTGGCCTGCTGTTATTCAGACCACGAATAGTGTGCGAGTGTGATATTGATTTTATACAACAGTTGAATCAACAATAAGCTAATATTGAATAACTTTTTTGTGACACTTAAACCAAATATTTCGTCTGTTGCTCAGCCAACGAAGATTCAAAGCGAAGCAAGATCAGCTGTTACGTCTGTGAGCAAAACACCTAAGTGATGTTCATGATTGGATCAGTGTGTTTGAAGGAATCGGTTCAGTGAATGATTCAATAATTGGCTGAATTCAGAATAGCATTCTACCATTGTACTCTCATGCCTTGTCCAAATACCCACACTTGCGGTCTTTGCACTTG
>NW_015615364.1:0-903 GCF_001515605.1 Sinocyclocheilus anshuiensis
ATATATATATATATATATAAAACACAACATTACTTAAACTAACCTTAAAACTGAAAATATTAAAATAAAACCTAATTCAAATAATTAATAAATACTATAATATTATATAAATAATACTAAAATAACACTGGTCAACATAATGCTTCTTTGCTTTGAATCAAATGTTAAGCAGATTTGTTTGGATCAAATATTGACTTCAAGGCTGTAACCCAGACAGGAAGTTGACAGTTACTGTTGAATTCTTTACCTGTTGATCAAAAACTTCATTTCAGTTCCTGCTCTACATGAGTGATTGAAGTGCATTCATTATTTTTGCTCAGCTCAAACTCTTACAAGCACTTGCGTTAGTTCCTTCATGAGCTCGGCTTTTTTATTTTTCCGTCTATTGTTCTTTTCCTGGCATCTGCCTGTGATTTCCAGCACTGGCTCATATCTACTTCCTTTTCCATCCATGCTGTTTTCCACTCATCTATTTGTTGTAAAGTCAACAGCAAGTCTTCTAAGTGACTCTCTTTCGGTTTCTTTCACTCTCTCGTTCTCTTTTTAGTCAGCATGAAAAACTCTGGCCAAGAGCTGCGTTTCTAGGCAACAGACATGAATTGTTCAGAGGGAAAAAATGTAATTCTCTCCTTTGAATATTCTGATTGTAAATGTCTCGCTACATGAGGTAGTCATATTCATACAAAGGTGAATTTCCTTTTAAACATGGGAGCGATCATTTGAATGTCTCCTCCGTTTACCTGCACTCTGTGTTTCCTTGGCTGATGTCAGTTTGCATTGGCTGTATTTGACCATGTTGGGAAACTTTTAGAATGAGTATTAACCACACTTGTCAAACCGCTTTCTTTAGTCCTTCTCACAGTTTTCCATTAAGATTCTCAGTTTTCTCAGAACTCAGTTTTC
>NW_015615365.1:0-903 GCF_001515605.1 Sinocyclocheilus anshuiensis
CTAAAAAAGTAACACAAATCTTTTTTTTTTTTTTTTGTGAGCTAAACAATTTCGATACTTTACCACTCCAACGTAAAATCTTGGTCCTGGAGCAAAACCAGTTGAGACCAGTATAAGTATAAGAAAGCCAGTGTAAGTTTGGGAGGATTGCCAAAAAATAAAAAATAAGCCAAAACCATTTCCACATTTATTCATCTTGTGGTTTCTGTCACATTAAATGTTTCTCCCTCATTTATATGAGCTATGGCCATACCATTTGCTAATCATTTAAGAGACCCATTTAGATTTCATGAGCCTTTCTGAATGACTCAGTTTTACTGTTTAATTTGCCAGCCACAGCCTTCTTAATGAAGTACATTAGGATTGCATTTAATTAAACCACTGCAGTGGCCTTAATTCAATTTCATCCCAGAGTGTTTCTAGTCCAATTAGATCAATTATACATTGGCCAAACACTGCCAAAAGCAAGATCTGCACGACACGACAGACATTGTTCACCTCTGCAAGTTCAGGCTAAATTAGTAAGACAATTCATTTAAGATTCAGAGCTTGTAGATTTTCATGGCGATTCTCAGTCATATTATAATATATAAGATGGGATATAGAAAAGAGTCACAGAGGTGATGTAAGGACATGATGTTCTGAGAGAAGATAATAGTTTTTACAGTAAAATATATTGTAATGTATTAGTACTGTGATTATATTTTTAACTGAGTTATTATTTCATATTAAAATATAAATACATGTAAAACTATCTAAAAAATAATATAAAGTACTAAAGGTATATAATTATTTTTTTTCTGGTCATTAATGAACATAACCAGGGAGTTTGTCATCCAAATGACAAACTCCCTGGTAGTTATCTGCTGGCTTGATGTAAATTACAGTCCCTGCTGTTGCTCA
>NW_015615366.1:0-903 GCF_001515605.1 Sinocyclocheilus anshuiensis
TTTTTTTTTTTTCAGGTTCGAAATGTTTAGAAGCATGAATCATGATTTCTGCGTGAAAACGTTCGCATAAAGGCTTCATGCTTAAATACACACGTATGCGTGATTAGCAAACGAGACCCATTGTCCCTTAATTCAATTCATTAATTCGTTCATTAGGCTTGTTCATTCATCCATTCAAGCTAATACATTACACACAGACGCTAAAGAGTGACCTACATGCTCCTGAAATCACCATGCAGTGGTGTAACATGTGTGAAAAGCCGTTTCTGTGCTCCGAGAAGCTCAGGCTCGCTTGGGGCGCAGAAGTTGGCTGCTCCTCAGCAAAGCTGCAGGAGATAGGTTTGTAAAGTCGTCTAAAAAGGAATGCGCCGTGTGTATGTGTATGAATGAGGAGGGTGTTTAGCATTTAGCCAGGCACCGGAAGACTTTGTGTGCCCCCTGTTTTCAAATGTGTTTATCACTGGGCAACGGTGCGGCCCGGGGCTCTTGAGGCCGGAGCTCAAACAGAGAGCCGGGTCTATTTTCTGCCTGTTAGCACAGCGCCCTTTCACCAAGAGTCAGCAGGACCCATAGCATTACAAGGAACAGGAGGGGATGACTTTAGCATGGGATGTGTGTGTGTGTGCATAAGTCAGGATCTGAAAGAGGAAGATTAGCAAATGGCCTTCTCAGCCTCGATGCGAACCTCGGTGCTGATGCTCTACTATTGAAGTGGACACTGGCTGCTTTTCTTGCTGAATACAGATAAAGCTAATACCTACATAAAATAATAGCTTTTCAGTGAATAACACCAAGCATTTTAAGGCTCTTTTATAGGCTTTTACACCCATTTAATACCATGAAAGAAACATAGTACCTACTCTAGGCTGTGAAAGAAACCCCAAGAGCAAAAAAAAAAAAAAA
>NW_015615367.1:0-903 GCF_001515605.1 Sinocyclocheilus anshuiensis
CTAAAATAAACTTGAAGTATACTACTTTTTGGTAAGGGTAGTTGACTGGAGTTTCATTTTCATACCGCAAGAGAGAGCTTAAAGTCATGGTGGAGTTTTCTAGAAATGGAACTGCACTGGAGCAGTGGCTTGTGACCCAAAAATGAGTTGCAGGGCAGCAGGAAAAAACAATGATAAATGCAAATAATAAAAGGCAACTAACCATGTAACTGTGCATAATTAGGACAGGCTTATGGGGTTTGAAAAAGGACAAGAAAATGCTTTTCTAAAAGTATCTTTTGTTGTTGACGTGGAAGGCCATATGTCCACTAAAACTCTAACAGTTCAAATGTATCTGTCACTTCCACAATTTAGGTAGATGGGTCAATTATGTGATCTATTAATTCATAAAAAAAAAAAAATAATAAAAAGTAAAACGCAATTCACACATATAGGGATACACCCTACACTTGAGTACACCTCTTCTATGATTAACCTTTGTGTTAAAATTAATTTGGATTTAAATGTTTTGATAAACTCCAAAATGTCAAGGTTATACAACTGTCCTGATATTATATTGATGAAAAATCCTCATTAAAAGAATTAAACACTTGAAAAAAATTAAGATGTAATTATTAGTTTGGTGTAACATTTTATTAGGATTCTTTTTAGAACAAAATGCTTTGCACTCATGTCTTGCGACCAACAAATGTAAGTGGTCCAACCGGAAAAATGTTGAATATTTACGAATAAATAATTCGGGATTAATAATTTCAAGATTGAGTTGTGAACACGTATAAAAATTCTAAGTAAAATGACAGAATATTTCACATGGTTACATCATATGACTTATCATGACATATGACTGAGTCCATACAAAATGTCTCAGGCTACTTATGTAACCATGGTTCCCTGAGTAGGGAA
>NW_015615368.1:0-904 GCF_001515605.1 Sinocyclocheilus anshuiensis
AAAATAACACAAACAACACAACAAAACAAAAAAAAAAAGACTTTAAAATAAAAATTGAAAATGCAAAATTTTTTTTAAAGTATTAATAAAAACTATGCTAGTATCTCAATTCTACTAAACTAACTTTATACTGTTTTGATTTTAAATGATTTAGTATGTTTACATTTTTATGATTTAATTAATTATTCACTTTACTTTAACTCACAAACCCTGATCTAGAGGAATCTAGAGAAAGAGATCTTGAGTATATGAAATTAAGCCTGGTTTAGTAAGATTTTTTGGCATTTTTTAATGAAATTACTCATTAAGTGTCATTACTCTTGTTTAAGATTTCCATTACAGTAAAATTGTTTTATTCTATTACAATTCATATGCAATGCATATTAAAGTAATTTTTGTAATTCTCAGTCATTTTTTAATTCAGAGATTCTCATTAGATTTCTATTACTGTAATATAATTTTTTTTTAACAGTAAAAGCATTTTAATATAAAATTACTGTGAGGAAACTGTAATAATACTGTAATTGTTTTTTTTTTATTCAAATGAGTAAAAGTGCTTATTCATTATTTATTATAATATACTTTATTTTTCCTTTTGATTTTGAAGTGAAATACCACCTGAACATGTTCTTAACAGGTTTTGTGAGATTTGCTCATAAATCCATTAAGGTCACTCACACTTATTTTGTGTTTGATGACTTTAGTTTTACTGCTGCTCTTGGCTCAATTGTCATCTGCCTGTTAGTGATGGTCAGTAGCCAAAGAAAATAAGCTAAACCGAAATAGTGAGTGGGCAAGTGGAAAAAGAAGGACGCACATAAAAGAGGGACCCCACTTATGCCCGCCGGTGACAATGCTGCAACCCAAGTGGAAAGAGCCACAAAATCGATGACGCCCACTGCAG
>NW_015615369.1:0-903 GCF_001515605.1 Sinocyclocheilus anshuiensis
TGGAAAGAAAAACACTTTTGGAATCTTTATTTTTAAGAGTGTAGAATGAAAGACAATGCAGTCGAAAACAACTAAACAAAATTAGACCCCATTGATGTTAAAGTTTTGTGGAAAGAATGTCATACAGGTTTGAAATGACATGAAGGTGAATAAATTATAACAGAACATTAATTTTGAGGTGAACTATCCCTTTAATACCAGGTGTGAACAGAGCCTTTGTGTGATGGTCTTAGACACCCAAGGGAGCTGTGAAAGAGAGAGAGAGATGCCTCAGAGTTAAAGAGATAGAGACTGGGAGATAGAAAGAGGATGCTATGAGAACAATGTAAAATGTGAAAAGGCATATTTAATTAAATTTCACAGGCGGTGAGGAATCAGATACAGGAAATTCAAACAAACGCTTCGGTCACCCAGAGAGTCAGATGAGATTTGTTTTCAGGGCTGCTATTAATTTATGGCAAAGTGCTTCTCTGATAAGGGAATTGCTTGGCCATAATTAGCAGCCTGAAGGATTCGGAGCAAGACAACAGGCCATGGAAGGTCTACAAATACAAACAAAGGAAGATTAGCGGAAGAGTGGAAAGATCAATGGTCATTGGTTAATGTGCTAAGCTTTGGTTGAAAAGAGGTAGAAAGAGCTTTAAAAGATGCTGTAAGCGATTTCAAATGAGTCAGAGTGGTTACACTGTTAAAACTACTGGTTCCAAAAGCTTTCATAGCAATGCAATAGTATAACTATTTTCAGTTCCTCAAATAACTTATAAGTAAACAGTCCTTTAAAGAACCTTGTATTTTATGTATATGCATGTACGTATGCGTAAAGAACATTTTTAAAATCTAAAGAACCTTTTTCCACTATAAGAGTCAAGAGTCAAGAGGCATTTATTTATCATTTGCATAGTT
>NW_015615370.1:0-904 GCF_001515605.1 Sinocyclocheilus anshuiensis
CACACACACACACACTCATCATGAACACACACACACACACACACATCTGCAAAACACTTCTGAGATAACTTCACACAAACACTAGATTTTGATCTTGCAGAGCCTGTTTCTATTTCTGTAATAGAGTCAAACTTTAATTCTGGTCTGAACAGGTATTTTTATCTTGGTTTGCCCGACAGAGATGCAGTTTTTATTTAAAGCAGCTGATTTGTTTAAATGTCTGTGCTTTTTTGGGCAATTTATTCATGTCTGCAGAGTGTAAAGTCACACAATTATTATTTGACTTGACAGTTTTATGGCTTCTGTGGTTTCTGCAGACAGTAAAGGATAGATGTTATTTTGTCATCATTTAGTCTCCATCATGTTGTTCCTAATGTGTATGACTGACTTTCTTCTGCAGAACTCAAGCAGATGTTTTGTGAAATGTGTCAGTGTTTGTTTTTGTCCATACATTGAAAGTCAACATTCTTCAAAATATCTTATTTTGTGTTCAGGGGAAGAAAGAAAGTCACACAGGTTAGAAATGTCATGATGGAGAGTAAATGCTGACATCATTTAATTTCTGGGTGAGCGATCGCTTTAATGAGTCTGGTGTGACTAACCTCACCTTGCCAAAAACTCCGACTCGGCCTCCATCAATATACGGCTGCTCCATCAGATACCTGCGTTGACAAATATAATGATGATATGGGGAAAAACTAATTTAAGATCACTGTTATATCCACCGTAGCGGAGACGATGAATGAGAACTGCCTCATGTAGACTGCAAATTTCTTACACAAACCCTTCAACATCCACATCAAGTTTTTACATCTCTCCCATAGAGTCCTGTGCTAAAGTCTACATTAACACATGAGATGCAGAAACATTTGTTTTAAGATGCTAATTTACATTTTTTTTTTTT
>NW_015615371.1:0-904 GCF_001515605.1 Sinocyclocheilus anshuiensis
ATTGGATTTAACAAGCATACCTGTTCTTTATGACAGTTCCACTTGATTGCCTAGAAAGAGAAGGAAAAGACAGAAACAGACATGAGCAGATGCAGACAATATCTGATTACAGGCTGTCTTACAAAGTGGGAATATTTTGAAGAATGTTTCTACTGTTTTTGCCCAAAGCAGCACTGGATCCCATTTACAGCAAAGGAAACACAAAATTAATTAATCAAACTTTATTACAAAATTCGGAAAACAGAATATGCTTATTATCTACTGACAAGGCTTTCGGAAGACTTTGGAACAGACACACTTGTGTTAATCGACCAAGCATGCCAATGGTGGTCATTTCAAAAAGACCGAATACCAGCTGATTAATTGGCCTGGCTGATATCTGGGTCTGAAACTAGGATCTAGATACCTTGACTGTGTTTTCTGATTTGCCACATAAACAGCATGCGCAGCAGTTTTACAGTTGATATGAAAAGCAGTTACAAGAATAGCAAATGGAAAACACGTCTTATTGCCTCTTTAACTACATTACTGAGAGATGCATTATTTGCAGTCATTGTATTCACGCTATATGAGAACTCCAAAAACATTAGGTATCTTTGAGGAAGGCTCACAGAATGGAGAAATGGGTGAGGTTAGCTAATATAAGAAAAATCAATAGGAGGAAGCAAAATGCCTGAAGCAACCCAACCAGAGTTTGGCTTGTGTGCGGGCAGAGCCGGCCAGGAATGGCATCCACGGGGAAAAGTGTGTATGCCAGTGTGCCATGAGCAAGCGCTCTCACTTCTTTGTGTGTAAAACTATGCTTAGAGGGAGTGAAAGGTCAGTGTGTGTGTCTGTATATGTGTGTTTATGTATGTGATTGTGTGTGTGAATTCGATTTTAGCCTTCAGATAGTTGATGCTGA
>NW_015615372.1:0-903 GCF_001515605.1 Sinocyclocheilus anshuiensis
ATAATGATCTTTAAAAAAGCATCATATGACCCCTTTAAAAAAAAGGAGAATTTGTGGAACAAAACAAAACACTAACAAAATAAAACACCACAAAAACAACAACAACAAAAGTACCACACGACTAAACACAAAAATACAAAACAAAACATGCCAAGCATGCATGCCACTGTGGAGATTAATCAGCTAACGGTAAGGGAAAAAATGAAGATCATTTTAATTATTTAATAAACAATTATACATTAACATACTAATTGTAACATGTTTAAAAGCAACATTCACAAACACTCATGCACACACTATGAAGTCTGTAGTGTATACGCCTGTTATATAGAAGCCCCACAGTCTACGGGCATCTCAAGCAGGAATACGTCACGCCACTCCTGACCACAATGAATCACTGCTGAATGGATCGAAGTGCCAGAAATTGTTGACATTATGAAGCATAGCGTGCTCCTGGCGAATAAATCTCGTAGAGCTTCAAAATAAATGACCAACCACAAATGACCAACCTACAGGAACAAACTCGCTCTCTCTCTCTTCCTCATTCTCAATCAAACAGTCAGTCAATCATACGCACATTTAGAAACACATCTGTTTCTGGATGAAACCACGCAGATGTTTTGCATCTCGCCGTATATTTAGCGGGTTTTAGATGTTGCGCTGTGAGGGCTTCTGTTTACAAGCTTTGAGGGAGATTTTCATCATAACACAAACATGAAATATGGCACTCTCTGAAGAAATTCATATACTAACAGACAGCTGCACACTGATTAAAAAAATAAAAAATAAAAAAAACACGTGACACCTAGCTCAACTACATGGCCAAGTAGGACTTTCAAAGGAGATATAAAACTCTGCAAAATAGTGAGATGTGTTTATCTAGAGCGAGGAAAAGGCAACGTG
>NW_015615373.1:0-904 GCF_001515605.1 Sinocyclocheilus anshuiensis
ACTGAGAGAGAAGGTCTATGCATCGCTGGAGGCTTATTGTAAACACAGATATCCTGACCAGCAGGGCAGGTAGAGAATGTTTTTTTTTTTCTCTTCTGTCCCTCAGTTATTGAAGTAAAAATCCCATCTAAAATCTCTCTAGAGGGGAAAAAAAGCAATGCCAGGTGGGTTACAGTTGACTGCAGTTTCTCTACATCTCACTTGGCTTTCAGGTTTGCCAAACTCCTCCTCCGACTGCCAGCGCTGCGCTCCATTGGCTTAAAATGCCTGGAGCACCTGTTCTTCTTCAAGCTGATTGGAGACACCCCAATCGACACCTTCTTAATGGAAATGCTTGAAGCACCGCATCAGCTCACCTAACCTGGACCAGTCTCGATCCAGTTCAATCCGGTTTGCACCAGGGTATCGCAGTCCCCCGGACTCTGGGGCTTTACTGTATCTCACTTCCCATTAACACCTTCCCCCACAATTCTCTCCTACACGTTCTCCCTACCGCACCTTCAAACCAGTACAGCCCTGAAAAAAGACTCGAAGCTGTCTGAAAAAAAAAAAATGTAACGTTTTACACAGTATGAGCTGTCCAGAGAGATCTTATTTTTCAAATTCCCTGGAGGTTCTAAATCATAAGCTTCTGCTTCCAGTTTTAGAACTCTCGTATTGATTCTAGAGATCTCTGAGTGTCGTTTTGTTTTGTATGTTACTCTGAATGCACGAACTGTACTTTTTTTTTTCTTTTGTCACTGCAGTTAGATGGACCGTCAGCTGAATTTACAGTGCATGTGTGACCGGGGCGAGAGTCCGCCGAGCCCTTTGGCTGGTACGAATCAAGTCGCGGCAGACCTGCCCGTCCGTTTTTGATTGTGGAATACTGCTAACGTGCTATCTTTGGGATTTTTACCTTGAA
>NW_015615374.1:0-904 GCF_001515605.1 Sinocyclocheilus anshuiensis
TAACAGGTTTTTACTGTAGCATTTTTACAGTCTTTTACTGTAAAAATCACAATAATTTTTTACAGTGTAGATATTGGATGGAATATTAAGCCAATAACATATTTTCAGACATCAAATATCACTGAAGGTCTCGTAATGTAGTAAAATGTTCTTACTTTATGGTCAAGTACTTGCTAAGAGGCAGCGTACAGTAAACAGTCGTCTCTGAGGAACCTGTGAATGTGTCTGTATGTTCATGCAGGTGTGTGGAGAGAAAAACAGATTTGAGAAACTCATGGAGTATTTCAGAAATGATGACAACAACATTGATTTCATGGTGAGGACATATAAAATGCTTCATATGTATTAATGTTCACGTTTTATCAGATTCTTACACTGATTGTACAGTATTTAGCTCAACTAAAAGGACGAAAGAGCATGACAGACATCTATATTTATGGCCCATTTGTACATCGACTTAATTTATCAGTAATTCTTGAGAACTTTTCCACTTTAGGACAAGCAGAAAGTATATACGTATTAATAATCATAGAGTTAAAATATCTCACAAATTCACCATATCGCGTGCATAACATACATAATGCATTGGAATTCCAGACATAGATTAAGGTTTATCCTGTTGTTATTGACCTTTTAATGTAGGATCATGAGTGTGAGGAAAACTGATCAATATATTTTCCCCTGGTCACCTCTAGGTGGCTTGTATGCAGTTTATCAACATTGTAGTGCACTCAGTGGAGAACATGAACTTCCGAGTGTATTTACAGCATGAGTTTACACAACTAGGACTAGACAGCTATCTGGAGGTGAGCGACTACTGTTTAATGTTTTGCCTTTTCGTTTTGAAAGAATGAAAGACATTCATACTTTTATTCAGCAAGGATGCATTAAATTGATCAAAAGT
>NW_015615375.1:0-904 GCF_001515605.1 Sinocyclocheilus anshuiensis
ACTGGTTTTGTGGTCCAGGGTCACATATAATGTTAAAACATATAATGGAATGTAATACAGTGATGACCGAGAGATGGACAAATAAACATTCCTCAAAAGCCTGATGTATCATATTTAATACTCACTTTTTTTTTTTTCAAAAAATAAAGAATGGATAATCTAAAAGTTGCTTCAGTCCAATCTGTGTTTATCTTTAAATATTTCTAACAATATAGTATAACAATAAAATAATTTATTCTTACGTTTACTTCTTAAAAATAATTTAATTTAATGAAGAGGGACATTTTTAGAATTACTCTAAAAGGGCTTTTACTTTCTAAAAAAGAAACAACTATCAATCAGACGACAGAAGGATTGTAGTAGATTGTGTACAACAGGTTTTCCATCGAAGTGTTGATCATGTTGTTAATTTAGGCCTTAGAAATTAGTGTATCAAATATGATACAGTAGGATTTATACAGTAGGTTTAATCATGTGTTTCCTCGGGCTCTGTGGTGGGTGTGAAGGGTAACTCTGGTCAGTGTGTGTACAGTGCCAGTAAAGCTGGACTGGAAGGATTCACACGCTCACTGGCGAAGGAAGTTGCAACCCGGAATATACGAGTGAACTCGGTGGCTCCAGGTTTTGTCCTCTCTTTTTCTTCTATTACTTCTTTTGCCTTTTAATCTGGATATTAGCAGTCATCTGAGTAACGCTGAAAATTCTTTTCACTCTCCCCTCTCAGGATTCATTCGGACGGACATGACGGCAGGACCAGAGAAGGAAGACGCGGTGAGAAGAATTCCACTGGGCCGTTTTGGGGAACCTGCAGAGGTGGCCCACGCTGTCCTTTTCCTCCTGGAGTCTCCTTATATCACAGGACAGCTTCTGCTCGTGGATGGAGGACTACAGCTGGCACTGTGAT
>NW_015615376.1:0-904 GCF_001515605.1 Sinocyclocheilus anshuiensis
ATTATTTATACAAAATCAATGTTGAAAAAGACAAAATATGGATGCAATTCTCTCTAATTTTAGTAATTCTAATGATCAGGTTGTATTGTTTCAGACTAAAACACACTAGCTATTTACACAAAACTTATTAGATGCATTGATAATACTCACTGGTGTTTGTATTGTTGCTCTCCCTCCAAAATTATGTCACTTCCTGGAACATGATGTCAGTAAAGAGCTGGATTTTGTTAAAGGGATATTACAAAAGAATGGGTGGAAAATAGTGGAGACATGGGTCAAAACACATAAATGTATTACCTTTCAAAACTATATTCCAAGGAAACATGTTTTTGTTTTATTTAAAAAGGTCAAATAATGCAAAAGAAAAATCTAGCTGGAATACTTGTGAATAAACTGCCAGTCTTTGCTTTTAGACGTAGAAGAAATTACTACAAACTAGTACTGAAAGTTAGAGAATATAATAATTTTATATGTTCATCCAGTATATTAAAACACACGTGATGGGAAGTTGAAAATGTATTGCATGCAGTACATATGACCCAAAATAAATATATTAAAATAAATTCAAATGCACTAGCTTACTTTTCAAATGAATGAAATCTAGAAAGACGAAGAGAAAAAAAGCAAAACAGAAAAGGCTAAATAAAAATAAAAGTATTGACAGTTTACATCATATCACCCAATAGAAATGCACTTGCATGATGTCACTACTTAGGGGCGGAGCTATGTGTCACGGGTGAGACAACCATTTCTGTTTATGTGCATCTTAACATAATGACTAGATCATGAATATTTCACATTTTACCATAAAGGGAGTTTGACTAAGTAAATGATGTTCTGCTTATGGTGACAAATTACAGCTTTGCATGGCATAAAGCACACAACCTGAAAAGGTTAAGGGGAT
>NW_015615377.1:0-904 GCF_001515605.1 Sinocyclocheilus anshuiensis
TATTATAATTTTATATTTATAGCAATAATATTGAAATGTACTGTATTAGATAGATACTTAAATTCATTTTAATGTATTAATAATAAAATTAATACTATAACAAAAAGTATAATCATTCTTATAATAAAATTATTATACTTTTATATTTATAGCAATAATAATATAAAATGTATTATTACTATATAAATATAGATTACTATATCTAGACATTTTTTAATATATCAATACTATGTATATTCTTATTTTATCAGTATTTATATTTAATTTATCATTATTGATATAATATATATTGGATATTTATTTGTGCATGCTCATTTCTCCTATTTTGACTTTATAGTTACATATCATTACGATCTGCAAATTATAGAACTGTCAGAAATGTATGAAAAACCAAATGAATAATCTCTTAGCAGACACTATTGCATGTGTTTACAGACAGATTTGGACCTTTTCAATATGGTGGGCATGCAGATGTATTTACATTTAAGCCTTTAGCAGATGCTTTTATCCAAAGCGACTTACAAAACAAAGCAATTCGTCAAAGAATTTGACAAATGCTGCTAAATGCATACATGTAAGTGAAGGTAATTAAATGTTGCATTTCCAACCGTCCCTCCCTACTATATAGATGTCGTAACTGTGCTTGCTTCTTTACCCATTGACAGGCATGCAAAAGCAGCCTTGTATTCTGATGAAATCATTTTTGCAAGCAACATGTTTTTCATTATATTCCAATATATGTTTTACCAGTGCACAATTCTTTTTGAGAGGCTAGAAATATACAAGCAAGAAATTGACTTATGTTTTCCGCCTGCTGCCTTTGACGTCATGTAATCGAGATTTCATTTTCCTGTGGCTCCAGAATCACATTGTGTTTTATATCTCACATAATTGACTGTAGAGT
>NW_015615378.1:0-903 GCF_001515605.1 Sinocyclocheilus anshuiensis
ATATTTATTCGAGCTTTATCCATGTGGAACATAGCTGGTCCAAAGGAAGTGCCAGTAGGTGACCCTGAGGAGCCCGATCTCATTTAATCTTTGTCCTAGTGTGCATCTGGACAAGCAGACTCTCCTTCAGAGCAGTGTTTCATGTTTTGTCAGTTCCACAGAGACCCACACAGAACAATCAATGCAGGAAAGCTCTCAGAACTGAGGGAAGTTAATGGCCCTGCCTTGTTCTGCATCAGATATGATCAATATAACAAATGAGTACAGTTAAGACTTCTCACCATATCAGAAGCTCATAGAAGATAAGCACTTTGTTTAAGCTGTTTAAACATTGATGTGTTTGGTTTTGAGGAGGGTTTGTTTTCTCAGAAATTTTAGTCTTAAAGGAGTTGTTCACCTCAAAATTAAAAATGTCGTCTTTTACTCACCTTTGTCAGTCCGGTTTTGGCTTTCTTCCATATATATCAAAAGGAGAACTTTAGAAAAATCTCTGCTGTGCTGCTTTTCATATAGTGCACAAGAATGGGAATAAGTTGTTAATGCGACTCATGCAATATTTTTTAAGTCTTCTGAAACCATTTCTTAGAAAGAGACTGAAATTCAATAATTTCATCTATTATGTCTCTCAGATCGCTTTGAGATTTCCTACTTGATTTGCCAAATTAGATATCAGAATGATATTGGTTGTTGTTGGGGTCGGTAAGATTATTTAATGTATTTGAAACAAGTCTCATCTGGCTCACCAATGCTACATTTATTTGATCAAACAGTAAAACAGTCTTTTAAATAATTTAAAATAACCTTTTTCTGTTTGAAGATATTAAAGTATTATTCATTCCCTAGTTTTGAACAGCCATGGTTCCAGTCTTCAGTGTCACATGATCCTTCAGAAATCATTCTAAT
>NW_015615379.1:0-904 GCF_001515605.1 Sinocyclocheilus anshuiensis
CAGAAAAAAAAAAAAACCTGAAGGGGTCTGTAAATTCACTAAATCTAGCAACAAAGTCACAATGGGTCAAACAGAAAATGCGCGCTGCGTTAATCGCGCGTTAATAAACTTAGTGCCGTTAAAATTAATTTGTGTTAATGCGTTATTTGTTAATATTTGTGAAAAACAAAAAAAAAAACCTTTTAAAACATTTAACTGATAGTATTAATCGGTTAAAAAAAATTTTTTTTAATATATATATATTTTTGGTTAACGGTTAACTGGTCAATATGGGGATCCCACATCTCAAATTGCATTAGATAGAAGAATTTAACTTTAAAATGTACAAAAGTTACATTTTTTTCCAATTGTTTATTTGTCTTTTTTTTAATATTGCAATAAATATCGTACCGTGGACTTCATATCATATGAAGAGATATTATCGTATTGTGAGATTTTGATATCGATACATCCTTAATATATATATACTTGGAAATGCTGTTTTGTACTCATTTACTGAGGAGTCTGCTGCTGCTCGCGGAGCAGTACTGGCGAAATCTCCCAGCTAAACGATAGCTAAGGTTTATCCAAAACAGTCGCTAGGTTTGTCAGTATGTTATGGAAAAAAGCCACTATAAGGGTCTGAAAGTTGGTAAATAAAGTGCTAAAGTCGCGCTCGTGTGTGTGAGACACAGAAGCTGATGGCAGGGGGAGGTGGATATTTGTGGCAGTCAATGTGGATATTGTGGTGGGCCGCCACAAATAAATAAATGTATGGGAAACCCTGATATGAATAAAACCTCAAATTTTGCAAACTCAGCAAAAAACGCTAATATTTTCTTCGTGAAATGCAGAAATCTTTATTTTGTTTCCATCATCTGTAGGAGATCTTGCTGAGAGGCTTGCTTCAGATTGTGGAGGCTAA
>NW_015615380.1:0-904 GCF_001515605.1 Sinocyclocheilus anshuiensis
AAGATTTTTTTAATAATGACAATAAGTGGGAAAAATTCAACCAAGGACAAAAGGATTACTTGGTATAATGCAACTGCTGCCATCAAGCCCACTACAAAACAGCAGCTACACCTACCAACCGTCCATCTTCCACAGGAAGACATGCAAGAGAGCACACACACATGGACACACAGCTGGTGTCGACCAATCAAACGCTAGCACTGCTAATGGGAGGGGCCTTGTTATGCATCATGATGTCATTCAGTCCCTCATGCTTTCCTCAAACAAGCCAGCTAAAGTAAAGCATTGTGTATGACAGACATTGCGTTACATGTGCTTAGTGGACTGAGCAAACCATTCACTGAACCAGAGCTCTACAATACCTGCTCCAAATTTATTGCAACAAAGATGTTGAAATCCCTTCAGGATTAATGTTTACATATGCCAAGCCTTCCTAAATAAATGCGGTTGCCTTAAGTGTACCTACAAAACCAAACGGTAACAGCTTTAGAACAGACTAACGTGAAGGTGCTGCTGAGGACGAAATCTAAATGCTGAGGGCTCTGGTTCCTGTGAGAGCATATCAAATAACCTAGGCGTCACATGAGTCTCTGCCAGTAACATGAGATTGTGGAAGTCAGAGTGCAGCGTGGCTTTTATTATCTATTTTATTCAGGCATTTTTGCTCAGAGTGGTCCCGGTGAATCAGAGCAGACAGGTGGAAAATTACCATCTAGGCTTTTACGACGAGGAAGTGGCTACCAAATATGAGCAGTCATCAATTATAGCAGCGCTGAATGTTAAATAAAAGAACCTGAAGGTTTATCTTGGATCAGACCGACTCGTCTTTCTCATGTTCCTCCATCCCTTATCGTTTTCCTTTGGATATCGTGCTCATTTTCTTCCCCGTATCTGCCAACCATGT
>NW_015615381.1:0-904 GCF_001515605.1 Sinocyclocheilus anshuiensis
CCATGGAACTAAAGAGGAGTCGTCCACTATATTCCAAGTGTTTCAAAGGTTTTTGTATGAATCGTACAGGCCATTTTTTGAACTAAACAAAATGGTTTATTGAAAAGAACTGATTCAAAACAATGATACATTAACTGTTCCTGTTCTCCAGTTCAACTCACTGACTTAAACCATTTGCAACACTTCTCTAGTTAACAGCTCACTGGAAGGGAAGATTATCAGTAAATAAATTACTTTCAGACTGTTCCTCACGCAAAGTCGCAAAGTTATTGTATGGCTTTAGAGGTCCTGGAATATAGTGCACAAATCAAATTTACTTACTGAAAGTAATTTTCTTTTTTTGTACATTTCGGAGTTGTACGTAAAAAAATAAAGAGATAAATAAATAAAAATAAAAAGAGCACAAAGATTCTTTCACATATTTATTATTATTATTATTATTATTCCATACATGTTTAAAACAACATGAGAGTGAGTAAATTATGACAAGATTTAAAATTTTGGGTGAACTATCCTGTTGATTTGTAAAACATAAAAGCATTTGTCTTAATTCTTGTACATCTTAGCAGGGGTTGTTTGTTCCTGCCTTCATAGTAGACACTACATGCTGTAGTTCTATGGACTGTTTCTTCAGGCTAAACAATGCCCTCGTATCAAGCTTTACAATACAGTACATGTCATTCAACTAGAATGATTCAGAACAGTTGTGGATTATTTACCAAATACCCTTGTGTACCACAAGTAAAAACAAGCCTTGGCTCACAGCACCAGAGCGAATTTTGAAATTAAAATTGGTTGATGCCACTGTGAATTGTATATAGAACAATACAGATTGTTTGATTTAACAGATGAAAACAAGAGTCGATTGACCTTGACGTGCCAGTCTAGTCTCATTCTGTCAGTC
>NW_015615382.1:0-905 GCF_001515605.1 Sinocyclocheilus anshuiensis
AAAATATATATATATCATATCTTAAGCAATATATAGAATTATATATAGAGAGAGGCATAATTTTACATAGACTGTGTATACACACACAATGTTATATTGATCTCTAATGTATTAAAAAAATTGGTCTAGCTTTCAAAAACAAAGTTATTGTACAATTTCAAGTGAGTCCAAATGCATTATTTTTTTTTGTAGAATATTGTCATATGTTTTTATATATTTGTTTGGATCAGACTTGGAAGTACTTCACAGTGATACAGAATACTGCTCTATACTCAAGACTTTGATTTCACCACAGTTTCTCTCAGCGAAACTTCACTCTCACGTCTCAGTGCTTTTCCCGGCTGTATGCAGCCAGCAATCTGAGCCATGTATGTTGTCATGAAGCTGGATGCCAGAGGTGCCATGATGCTAAATGAACTGACCGCAGTCCTGCTATTAGGTACATTCTCATGGAGACCATTAGTGCTGCTGTCCCCTGAGGCGGGCCTTTGAATAATGCATGTGAGAGCTCAGGCTCTCAGTGGCCTGAGGCATATCCACCGCTCTTGTTACCTCTCATGGCATATCCTGTCAGAGTCACAGGTCAACATGTCGCCTGCTGGACTGTGTTACATGCAGCTCTAACCACCGCTGCCAGATTCTGGTTTCAAAAGCAGAGCAGAGCGAGAAAAGTAATCACAGGCTTTAAAAGGGCTCTTGGAGAAAACGTAATGGGTGCCGGTGGACATTCTGTTCACTTTTTTCTCCCAAATCTTATTCTATTCAGCATTACCTGAAGGATGTAAGGATCTAAGTTGCTTAAAAGAAAGAGCCGAGAGTTGACTGAGGGTCTGGCCTTTGTTTTAGAAGAGCAGTGTCCAGCTTTCAGAGAGCCATGGATCTACTCTGTATATAAGCAGTTTCTT
>NW_015615383.1:0-875 GCF_001515605.1 Sinocyclocheilus anshuiensis
ACACACACACACACACACACACACACACACACGCACGCACACGCAAGAAAGTGCAATATATGCTGTATGTGACTTCTTTCAGGTGTCTGAAAAATATAAACCACTAGACTTTCACTCTGGCTACTAATAGTCACTGTGAAACCAAATACTGTGGTTGCTGCTTGAAGGTCATGGTGTTAACTGTTAACAAAGTGCTGATTTAGAGCACTGAGTGTTAGACGCTGTTCATATACTCTCTACTGACCTCTAGCTATAAAGAAGGGCACTTCCTATGTAGAATTATATATTATATACAGACAAATGAGAGAAGATGATTTCATCTCAGAAAAAAGACATTTTAATAAAAAAGCTGGATTGAGATGATAAAAAACATTTTTGAAATACATACAAGTGACAAATGAAAAGAAAATCCAGGGCATCCTGTGGCTGTTATGCATTGACAAGCATTCTGCTGACATGGTTTGGGTCCCTGCAAACCAAATAAAGCTGATCGATGAACCAGCATTGATGAAACGCATGGGTACATACAGTAATGCCATAGAAGAACCGTTCTGGATTCCTCAAACCTTACGTTCACTATAAAGCACCTTTTGTGCACTGGAAAGATTCCATGAATGTTTAAGGTTCTTAAACATCCGTATGTCAATAAAGCAATCCATCATTACTAATAAAGAACCTTTAATTTTAAGAAATTAGAGTCAATGCCAAAGTGCATTGAAGCTGTTTTGGTGGCAAATGATGGCCCAACACCATAAAATACACTTTATGTTGTTTTTTCTTTTGATTTGTCACTATCATATATTTCTGATCATCATCATTGGATGCCTTTCCTGATGCAACCCAGCACTGAGACATACTCTTTCTCTCTCTCTCTC
>NW_015615384.1:0-904 GCF_001515605.1 Sinocyclocheilus anshuiensis
GAGTCCAAACAGCTGATAAAAGCATTACAATAATCCACAAGTAATGCAAGTAGTATACAAGCTGCATGTTGTAATATACAAATCCATCCACAAAAAGCAATTTTTAACACCAAACCATAATATTGCTTTTTCTAGTGGAAAAAGTCATCTCAACTGAATCAGGAGAGAAATATGTACATATGAAGTACTATTTACAAACCAAAACAGTCCAAAACTGTTCTAAACATATGTGTTGGTACATTTTGATGTGAGAGGGCACACATTTTCACTGGATGAAGTATTATTATGGATTATGGACTTTTGGTCAAAAGCAGGGGTTTAAAGTTAAGTGATGTTTTTACCAGCTGTTCACTGCAGAGGATCCACTGGTGAGCAAGTGATGCGATGATAATTTTCTCCAAATCTGTTCCAATAAAGAAACAAACTCATCTGAATCTTGAATGGCCTGAGGGTGAGTAAATTCTCAGCAAATTTCATTTTTGGGTGAACTATTCCTTTAAAAGCTTCAGCCCACGGTTACAATTTGAATTGTAATTGTATGGAAAAGAGCGCCCATTACATTATTCAAAATATAATCCTTTTGTATTCAGAATTCATATGGATTTTTGAAACAGCAAGAGGATGACTAAATGATGACAGATTTTTCATTTTTGGTTGAACTATTCCTTTAATATGAGATCTCTCTCAAATTATTCTAAGAAGGTTTCGGAATCTATCATTTTATTTCATTTTAAATTGTTCAGTCATTTTTTAATGGCAGTTTTGGCTATGACCAACATATGAGTAGAATCAAGGACTAGAAACTGAAAACAAAGACCCTCACAGCTGAATGAAGGTAAAAAAAATAAACTGCAAAATCAGTGGGGAAATCTCCTAAGTGATTTTCTAGGCTGTTACACACGCT
>NW_015615385.1:0-905 GCF_001515605.1 Sinocyclocheilus anshuiensis
AATTAAAGGCAAGAATAGACACTGGAAGGATTTGTGGATACGGTAAGATTACATTTCCTCTTTTAAGAGGAGAAATGGCTGTTGTAATACATAATGTCTTAATTTAGTGTTCAAATGTTTAACACCCTAAATACATATACATATGCAATAGTGGCTCTCCCCTCAACCCAGCCCATGAGACATTCCACCAACGCATGTCTGGAGAGGACATTGTGTGGGATGTAAGAGGGTAGGAAACTTTGGGGAAGTTTACAAGGCTGTAAAGTTGCAAAGAACAGCTTGTGGACTCAAAATGCCAACTAACAAATCTGTCTACAAAATACTGACTGAGATGGGATATGATTGGACAAGCCATGAAACAACTGTGAATACAAGGCTGCTGCCTAAAGCAGCCTATCAGGGTCATTCATTGGGATACTTTGAAAACACTAGGCAAGTATATGAAGGCAGGGTAGGATTATACTCATTGAGGATTATCAGATATTTGCTTTTTCAAGTTTAAATATTGCTAAAATAATACTTATTTTCCATACATTACTGTGTTGTCTGAGGTATCAATATTTAGAATAGCCACGGAATGTAAATCTGTGGTTAAACGCCCATTTGCCTCGTTTTTCATCTTTCTTTCTCAAGGATTTCCTCCCGTTATTTACCTGAAACCCACAACCAAATTCAGACATTAAATCAAATGTGACCTGTGACAAATCATATGACCTGAGGTACAGTAAACAGGATAGAAATCATTGCAGAAAAAAAAAAACATTTTACTTTCAAAGATGCACGGTGGTGTCAGTTGGGGTGACTGTTTCCATTCACAATACACAACACAAACCATCACGCAGAGAAGTTGAAATGGAACAAATGATGACCCCTGGTGGTTGTGCAAATGTATTCGTTTAAATCTA
>NW_015615386.1:0-905 GCF_001515605.1 Sinocyclocheilus anshuiensis
TTTATTTTTTTATTTTTTTGCAATGATTTTTGGGCACTAATTGTAATCTCATTATTTAGGATGGATGGTGCATAATAAATATACATTTGTTAAGCAGTATTTTGTCATTTTCAAGTAAAAAAAATAAATAATAATAATAATTACTTGAGGTGCAAAACTGTATTAGATTTGTTCTTAAATTATTTGTATTTTTCCCAACACACTGTTTCAAACAAGAAAAAAACGAAATGCTAATGGGGGTAAGAAAAATAAACTTAATTGAAAACAAGTCTTGATAACTTAAGGATGTTTAACTATTTTTAATGGAAAACAAGCTAAAAATAAAATTAATCATTTTTGCAGTGTTGGGTTTAGTGCAGGGTTATTAATAGCTGTATGTAGCTGTATGGCTGTATTTGTAGCTGCAAGTGTTTTTACAGATTTGGCTACAGTAATGGCCAAATTGACAGTGATAAGAGCAGGCCCTTTGGGAACTGGTATGTACAATACTTGCCTGCAGATTCTGTTTGACATGTACCAGATTTGAAATATGGTGTTTTCAGTTTAATATTTTAGCCTGTAACCTTTTTGCATTTGATGGTAGTAGAAAATACTTGTTTACTGTGCCACAACAGCCCTGGATGTTGTTTGTGTTTTTCAACTGGGTGTTCTGACACTCCAATAACATCTTGGAGGTCATTGCAGTTTTTAAAACATCACGCATGTAGTTATGATGATCTGACTTAGTATGCGATAAAAGACATCAGCAGTGATTAATCGTTACTGTTAGTCTTAATGTAACATATTGGCAGAAAGCCTCACAGTCACAGCAGGGGTTCAAGTACAGATGTTAGGCACACACACACACACACAATGACCCAGTAATTGGAATAATACTAAATCCCATGACTCCACAGCTGATCTGA
>NW_015615387.1:0-905 GCF_001515605.1 Sinocyclocheilus anshuiensis
CCGGTTATGGAGCTGCTGTCAACACAGCTGGGGTGTGTATAGATGCTCAAGAAGCATTTGGACACTTGCTTTGCGTATTTTTGCTCTGTCAACGAAAACAGTTCCAAACAAGTCTCTGAGAAACACACATTAGAGATGTGTTCATTAATGAATCAACGATTCAGATCTGTGAAATGATTCAAAGACTCATAGACCACACCTAAATATGACTACTTCCTACATACTAGCAAATAGTAATGCAAACTAAATAGTAACTAAACTAATATGAACTAAACAGTATGCAAAAAGCTGTAAATGAAATGAGAAATATGTAAAATGTACAGTTTTCACCTGCTGCTTCTAACGAGATTCTAAATTGCCCGTCTGGTGTGATGTTTCTATGTCGCATTACAGAAAAAATAATAATAAACAAATTTGTCAACAATAACCAATACTGTGTGGTTACTAAAGATTTTCAAAACCTTCTTGTAATTGCACTATTCAAGCTTTTTATATTTCGACAAAATGATATTGTCACCTGGTGCCCGAGGTTAGTACTGCATGCAAATGATTGAAGAGCATATGTTGCGACTATAATTTTTTATGGAGAAAAAAATAAGACAAAAAGTGCAGATGTCACTTATTGAAGGAAATTAATACATTTTTAATAGTGAGTTTACACTTTAGTTTACAACTTAAGAGTTCAAATAGCTGTGGCTTGAACAGTAAGGTGAATATTAAGGTGCGTTAGTAATTCATTTGTTTGTGTGAAGGTCACACCAGGCTCAGTGTGTGCAGTGTTTGGACTGGGTGCAGTAGGTCTGGCTGCAGTCATGGGCTGTAAAAACGCCGGAGCCTCCCGCATCTTTGCTGTGGATATTAATGAGCAGAAGTTTGAGAAGGCAAAGGTCTTCGGTGCCACTGAT
>NW_015615388.1:0-905 GCF_001515605.1 Sinocyclocheilus anshuiensis
AATAGCAAGAAAGACAAGTGGGAGGACAGGCATCGCAATGGCTGAAAGGGAGACTGAGAGAAGAGCGCCTGTTCATAGAAGCGTCTCTTTCAAAAAGTTGGAGAGCTGGAGCGCAAAGCGCAGATCATTTGGAGAGGATTTGGATAGTTGCGGTGCCCTTCCCCCAGACGCCGTAGAGCACAGCGCGCAGACATCACAAGCGACGCACGCTGTTACTGAATCCAGAAAAGTTTCCAAAATCTCAGCGGCCAGCCTCTCGACCGCAGACCTCAAGAAAGCCTCTCATGGAGTATCTCCATCGGTTCGTCAGCTCTCTGAGAAGTTCCGTTTGAGCACAGGCGGGACACAGAGCTCTTTTGTCAACACTGGAAGCGTTAAAAACACAAAAAGTGTCGAAGATTCGTCTTTGGACGAGAGTGGCTGCTTATCCAAGGAGTTTTCGGAGTCTGCGACGGAGAAACTTAAGGACAGTAACATATATTGCTCGGCTCAAGAGTCTGTGTCAGGGTCGGATTCGGACAGAGGCGATAAACACAGGCTCCTGAAAACTGTGGGTGGCACAAGTACAGGTAAGATACATTGTTTTGAAATCACTAGTTCTCATTTAGCACCCAACAAATCGTCAACCGTAAACAAAGACACTTTCTATTACTGCTCAAGCGTATGTACTACTTTGGCTTGTACTTTAAAGTTAGCTTAGTGTACTGTGTTAAGTTAGCTGTTATGACACTTTGCTTGTGCTGTTCTGCATTTGAAAGTCGATTTGGATGAATGATGTGTCTGCTTAATGAATATCATACTGCCAGTTAACGACACATTGTTTTTGTCTTAGGGAGCCCAACATGCAAATCTCGTCGTGGCTATCACCCTTCCTATGGAGAGACATCTATTCATATTGATGCAAA
>NW_015615389.1:0-905 GCF_001515605.1 Sinocyclocheilus anshuiensis
ATATTTCTCCATGATGTAAAGTGTCATGGTATCAACATGCCAACAGTATATTATATCAGAGGAAGCTATACGACAATATGTGTGTGAAATTGTGTACTTTAAGAATATTGTGTATTCACTGAATGTAACCATCTTTGGTGTTGTTAAACAAAGTCGGCATGAAGTGTAGGCTACCGTAGCTATTTTGTAATGCATGTTAAAGATCTTAATATGAATGATTCCTCCATGTGTATACATTACATTTTTTACCTCAATTTTTTATGAAAGTGTTGTAACTAAATCTTCTGGTGAAAATGACGGACCTCTCTCTGGTGACGTATTTAGGACTTCTCAAATCATTCAGTCTGCTTAACCCCGCTCCTCCCCACGTCTCAACATTAAATGGATTGAACCAGTTCCCAGCCCTACAACTTTTATTTTGTACTAATCTGTTACAATCGAATGTCTGTCACAACACAGAAGAAAAGCTATGTTGCTATTGCGACTGTAAGCTCAAGGAGCATTTTTTGGTATGTTACACAATTTTTTTAAAAACTGATAGCTATGCATGTTTCCACCTCAATGTAAAAAATTAGACAAAGCCACATTGTGAACTATTAAGGCATAATCATGAGATTTTTTTACCGTATTTATTGTGACTTTAACTTACTAAACCAAACCTTCCACAACCACCAAATCACTTATGCTACAGAAAACCAACACTCTTTCCACTCCAATTCCTGCAATACAGTCTGTGAAACTTCAAAAAGACCAATCACATTTTATACAAAGCTAGTCGACAACACGGCGTGCATGGCACCAAACCTGCGGCGAGGGAGAGTGAGCGGTTCAGGCCAAGCGAGGTCTTGTATGCGCATAACTGGTGGCCTTACACTGGCTCTTTGTGTGGAGATTAAGGGGACATG
>NW_015615390.1:0-898 GCF_001515605.1 Sinocyclocheilus anshuiensis
TCTGTGTCTGTGTGTGTGTGTGTGTGTGTGTGTGTGTGTGAGAGAATCTGTTCAGTCATTTATGAGGCCAAATGAAACTGATATCCACGCCTGAACTTTTAAAGTTGGTGTTTTTTTTCTTCTTGCTTTTTGAATTCTCCTTGACAAATGATAAATCAGCATTGTTATGGTAGTGTTTTTCTTTGCTTTCAAATAAAACAAGCACCCTGAGGTAGGTTTACAAAAGCCAGATCTTACCTATTCTTCGACAGATGTTCGTAAAGTGCTATTGGCCATTCCTAATGAGTTCACCTTTTGCAAGGGTTAAGGGTTATGTCTGTATCCCATCATGCTACATGCCACATTTACATAACTTATCTTATGCTCTCCTCTTTGAAGTGATTGTCATATTTTAGTCTCAACAAAACGTGATGAAGTCTGAAAGTCGGGGAATGAATCTGTAGAGAATGTTTAAGCATTTTCTGCTGTTGCTACAGAAAAAGTGTTACTTCTTAAAATGGTGAAATGGCTTTGTCTCCTTGTGCAGAATTGTAATATCGCACATTTTCTGCATCTGTTTAAAACTTCGATTCAGCACTGTAAGTGTTGCCATCCCTCAAATCTAAACTTCTCTCCAGTACTGTCGTTCTGTTTATGGATAGAGTGCGTTATGAACCATTGAGGAAGAAGGGTTATTTGTCAAAACACAGAGTAATAGATTTATTGAATTTAAATAAACAAAAATCCTGCTGCATGTGAAGGGAAATGTTTCCATGTGGGTGGATGAGTCATAGGTTTTTTTTTCCAACCTATGAAGTATTAAAACAGTGTGTGCTTTTGTGAGACAGAGAAGTAGTGTTTTAAAATAGCAAAATATTCTGAAGAAGCTGTTTGTTCTGACTAATTTATGGTGTAAAAC
>NW_015615391.1:0-905 GCF_001515605.1 Sinocyclocheilus anshuiensis
GTTGCATTCCCAGCGCTTGAAGCCTTTCATGTGGTGGTTGCAGGTGGTGTAGCCGTCATAGTTGACCATGAAAAGGATGTAGTGCTCCATGTGCTCCTGAGGAAGATGGTCCTCGTAGTGCGGACAGTAGATGTCCAGGTAGTCATTGATGGCCACCTCCACTGTGTATTCACCATGCAAGAATCTGAGGAAATAAAGAAAAACAACTTAGTTGAGATCGACAAAACTGCTACATTTCTCAAAATGACAGGCCGAAGATTGAGAACGTAACATCTTTTTGTTACGAAGATTGAGAACGTAACATCTAACACAAAACTCGAAAGAGAAATTGCTAGTAGCTCCTGTCACTCATAGTGCAGATATTTTCCATGTTGTATGTGACTTGGTCGAGGGGGACTTGGCGCTAAGGGCCAAACTGACTGGAATGACCAAGTGGAAGTGGATGAGCAGAGATTGACGGGTTCAGAGAGCGAAAGCCACTTCATTAAGGGTTTTCACATGGTCTGGCTTCAGCCCAGCTCTTCTGAAATGAGTTTGCTGGCTAGGGCAATTTAGACACAAATTGAGCACCTGCAGGAAGGTACGACTCGAGACACAGAAACTGCAGTTACTTCGGTGGAACTGTGACTTCATGTGCAGTCAAATGCAGAGGTACTAAAAAGCATTCGGACACTTAAAGGGATAGTTCATCTGAAAATTACAATTCTGTCATCGTTCACTCACCCTCAAGTCACACATATGACCATGTTTTTTTCTGATATTGAATATGAAGCCTTTTTATTTACTGATACTGATATGAAGCCTTGCAGTTCACAAGAAAACAGGATGTGTTGTAGACACAGACACAGCAAACACACACACGAACTTGAGTTCTTCAGATCCTCTTTTTCTGTCCACAGTGTGAA
>NW_015615392.1:0-905 GCF_001515605.1 Sinocyclocheilus anshuiensis
GATGCTGGGAAATGTAGTTCTAGGGTGACTGGGTGACTGAGGATTGGACAGGAGATTGTGACACAAACATTCTTTGATTTATTGATATTTAAAGTTTATTTCAGCTGTAGTAGAGGGCTACTGAACACTGCACATGAAGCATGACTGTTATGTATGATTTTCTTGATAATCCTCATAACATCAGATTTAAATGGCAGCAATTTCCTGACACAGATGCCTAAAAAAGACAACAAATACATAACAGTTTTCAAAAGAAAACTCATGGAGGACAAGACTTACTAAAGCATATTCAAGACACTGTTACTCAGTCAGCATTATATACAGTAAAATAGACATTTCAGATATTTACATATTCTAGTGATAAATAGAGAAATTAGTTTATCTGCAATTTTTTTTTTTAAATAAACATTGCAAAAACATGAAATGTCACTATTCATTCCATGCAGATCTAGGGACAAAAGTGTCGAGATTTTATAATTAATACCTTAAACATTAAGGAACAGCTGTCCTAATGTTTGCTGACATGAAACGAATGAACAATTCAGTTCAGTAAATAAAAAATGGTTTTTGTTTACCTCTATTTTATTAAACAAAACTCAAGGAAGAGTACATTTTAAATAGCATAACAAATGATTACATACTGGCATGGTTAAACATGAATTGTGATAAACATGCTTGCATATTTCTCAAAAAATGTTTGTGATATAAATGGTGTCACAACAGAAGGACAGTCTTAATTTGCTTACATTTTCACACATTAACAACTGAAAAGGTTTACTTCAGACTCTTAGTTTTAAATATGTAATCATTTATGATTTCATGGTGGGTTTTCATAGTTTAAGGTTTAGAGACAAGGTTAGCTCAGTAAAATCCATACATAAATACCATAAAAAATAGGCCTACAT
>NW_015615393.1:0-905 GCF_001515605.1 Sinocyclocheilus anshuiensis
TCTTAGCTCTGTTTGTTTTCTGTTTTTACCTTTGTTTTCCCCTGCGGTTAAAAAAAACCTGCACTTGGACCCAGACCCCTGTTTACACAGTGTTTTCTGTACCGCGCCGTGACACACCATGCATACAGTACAGTGACATGTGATGAATTCTGGTTGTCAGAAGGTGAAAAGGAGAGGATTGAGTATAACCGCAATAAGAGTGAAGTGAGTGACGTTGCTTAAACCATTACTGTATGTCAACAATTAACTAGTTTGGGTCTATTTTTATAAGGAATTTTAGGATAAATATTTAAGAAATGAGCCAATAATGTTATGACACAACTGGGAAGTAATTAAAGGGCTTGTTCAGCAAAATAATAATAATAATAAAAATAAATAAATAAATAAATTTTACTCATGTTGTTTCATACCCATATGACTTTTTTTTCACAACAACAACAACAAAAGGACATTTTCTCTCATGGTCAAAAGGATAAATAAAAAACGTAAAAGTTCGAAATGACATGAGGGTGAATTAATTACTAGTGGAACTTTTTTGTCATATGCTTAATAAAAACACAGACCATTGGATCATTGTAGGGACGAAAAAACCCATTTTGACATTTTCTCTCTATTGTCTCTCATGGTCAACAGAATAAATAAAGACTTAAAGGTTCGGAATGACATTAGGGTGAATTAATACATTTTAGTTTTTCACTTTTTGATTGTGATTGTCCCTTTAAATCTCCTTAGCTATGAAAGAGCAACATTTTTCTATTTTATTATAACAGATTTGATATGTTCAGCTATTTGCGGCTAATTTATTTTACAATCTAAAAAAAAAATGCATCTGCAGCATCATTGCGGACACTGACCTCTCTTTATTAGGGGCCAAGCACCGAAGGTGCGGTGGCACCTATTGTATC
>NW_015615394.1:0-905 GCF_001515605.1 Sinocyclocheilus anshuiensis
TCCCCTCCGTGCACAAAGCTGTCATCTATACCTGTGAACCGCGCAGAAACCAGACAATGCGTTAGACTGTTTTTATCAACAAAGACATTTATGTAGCTCAAACAGTAGAGCAGCAAGGTCATACGCTAAAAAAATAGTTTTGAAATTTTTAACGAAATCTTTGAAATTTGACTGCACGGTCATACTCTAAAAAATTATTTTTGAAATTGTAAATAAAGATTTTTTTGAGTATGTTTTTCACGCTTAATTTGATGTGTTACTTGCTGTTTCTTTGTCGTTCTCATTCTGTTTCTGAGTGAAAACTGTTTCTACACCAATTTTGGTTCGATTTACCAGGAATGCATGAACTAATAAATTGTTTACACTGAAAAAAGTGAAACATTTACTCCATTTCGTAAAATCGAAAATCATGGTATTTTGTTCAATTTGTCTAAAAGTATATAACACTCCCATAAAAAAAATAAAATAAACAATTTTCGCTAAATAATATTTTGGCTTCATAAATAAACAAATAAATAAACAAAAATAATAATTTTTTCTAGTGTTTTTTTAGTACATAACAGAATATCAGAATAAACATTAAGGTCTTTCGAAGTTGTCTTTATTTATTCGAAGTAAACTAAATTAAACTAACAAACTGTTTTTGTGAAAATACTACTTTCATATTATAGCTAATTTAACTTTTGTTTAAGGCGAAATTAAACCAAAATAGTATACTGACATACATTAAGTAACATTTTTCTGTCTAAAGAAAATATATTGATTAGTTATTGCATGGTCTTTGTATGATTGTTTTTGTATTTGGAAAAATATATAATATATAATAATATAATATATAAATGATATATTATAAATAATAGTTTGATTAATATTAAATCAATCTTTTTTGTTACCCAAGTTGGTCC
>NW_015615395.1:0-905 GCF_001515605.1 Sinocyclocheilus anshuiensis
TTCTGATATTGTCTCACTTTCTCAGCTGTTTTGCAGTGCAGTGACACATGTACATGCCTCTTGAAAGTGACTCTCGAGCTTCCAGAGAGCATGATGGGTGCTTGACTGGGCTGGTGGGAGGTCTCTGTCTCTCTCACTTTAGCTGTTGCTTTCTCTTTGCCGTAATGGTTAGGCTGTTAATCAAATCAATGCCTGGTCTCTGCATGGCCATCACATGTGCAAGTAATAGTTCAGTACTGAAACTACCTTTATGGCCCTGTACTTGACACTCCCTGATGAGGACCTTTAGACCCGACTGCAATGAAGTACTTTACGCGATCACACTTCATTAACACTAACGGCACGGGCTTGACGTTTTTTATGAGCTAACCACGATTGTGTTTTGATGTTGCTTTGTAGTCATAGATGTTGAAGAAAACATATTTTAGGGATATTTCTCTTGTATTCCAGCGGGATTGGAATATAATAACAGTCGTTGAGAACCATGGTTCATTTTGCAAACTGCCAATAATGCTGTGGTGGCCTTTTAACATGACGTTGGAGTACGATTGAACTTAGGAGCTTTATGAGATGTGACCCCTCATATAAAACTCCTCATATTCAAGACTTTGCTTCATGTTTCCTTTCGGGACGTTCTGCATATGGAGCAGCCAAAATGCAGAAAATGGAAACTCACTGGACCACTCTACAGCAGACATGTGGCACCATCCTGATCTGAAACACACTCACATGTGTGTGTGTTTCAGTGTGTATGGGGGGTAGTTATTAGAGGTCTCGACTAAAAATCCAGACAGATTGCTTGAACGTAATTGAAGGCTGAAAATAAAGGCTCTCCAGAGTCATTTCACAGTTTTCCCCTCCTCGGATGAACCCCAACCCCAGCACTCTACCATTATCTGCAATTA
>NW_015615396.1:0-897 GCF_001515605.1 Sinocyclocheilus anshuiensis
TTCGTCTTTCTTTTTTTTTTTTTTTTGAAAGAAATTATAAATTGTATTAAGCAAGGAAGAATTAAATTGAACTTTTTAAAATAAACAGCAGCATTACCACAAAAATATTCAGCAGCACAAATGTTTTCAGCATTGATAATTAGAAATGTTTCCATTCAGCATTGGAATGATTCGACACAGAAGACTGGATTAATTGCCATCACAGAAATAAATGACATTTTAAATTATATTAAAATAGGACATTTTCCCAAATACATGCAGACTTGGTTACTGAGCATAAGAGACTTAATAATAATAATAATAATAATAATAATAATAATAAAATAAATTTAAGTGATATTTAACTATATTTTAAAATATTAAATTAAAACCATTATAATAATAACTATTATAATATTATTTATAACTTTTATAACTATTAAATTAAAACAGTTATAATAATAATAATATAATAAATGTAATAATGTAATATTGCACATTGCATCATTGCAATCCAGTAAAAGTGTTTATGCCTTTCTACCTGTCATGGAGTTAGATTATAGCTTTTTTTATGGCTTTTTATAGCTTTGTAGGATGTTCGATAAAATATTTTATAAACATTTTGCTAAAAAATATAGATATATTTTTGGAGGGGTCAAATGAAAACATTGTCAGAGTCAGTAAAATTCAGGTCGAACAAATTTGCAGGAAAAATACTTTTGTAAGAGCAACAGTTCCACCTGAGTCATTTATATCTCTTCCCTTCCACAGCCTCCACACAGTGACAAATACTCTATGATTTAAAGTGTTTATCCTTTTATTCCGCAGCAGGGGGTCGTAAAGACCACTTTCATTTGTCACACACACTTCGTTTAATATACTCTGCTGTCAGCTTCTATCAGTGGTTGTGTGTTACGC
>NW_015615397.1:0-906 GCF_001515605.1 Sinocyclocheilus anshuiensis
AAAAGGAAAATGTCTCAGAATTCCTGATGCAATCTGTGGAATGTAAATGAAGCAATCCCAGAAGCCCGTGGGTTTGCATAGCCACAGTTCCTGCTGAATCGCTCACACAGAGTTGTGTTTTGGAATAAACCGGCTGAACACATGCGTGCTCCACCTTGGGTAATTCCAACAAACGCTTTGGGGCACAGACAATGAATGTGGCATGAAAATTAGTAAACCAACAGTGTTGCCAGAGGAGGGAATGTTATACCTAGTGTTTAATAACAGTTTAATTTGTGACGCTTATAATGTGCCCATTTCGTCATAACGCGTTGGCGGTTTTTTGACAGTTCCTTCTGTTCTTTACCTCCTCGCAAACATATCTGATGTTCTCTTCTTGACGTTTTTGGTTTGAGGTGTCAAAGTGTTGTAAAACATTCTCAATGCTGATCGATGCCTAGGGCTGAGGCACATTGAGACAGTGCATTTCTGTTTGCTTAGTTCTCTTAGAATTTGCCTTTGGCTGACTGTGTCATGCTAAGATTATCATGCGGGGTGGATACACAGAGGGTTTCTGGGATTTGACTATCATCCCATGCATTCGCGCCACCTTTGTAGCTATGAATGGTGACGTTTGACAGGATTATCTGACATCAAGTACCACTGGGCTGCTGTGAACGTTGAGGATGGGATGCATACAGTCAGTTACGGCAAGTGGTATTCGTGCACAGACAACATGCAGAGTTGTGTTTTGATTTGAATCACAATCATAAATGGGAAATTCAAGGTCAGTTTGTCATTTCTAGTCGAGCAACGGTCAATCGCATGAATAAAACAGCCAGACAGTAGCGTGCCAAATTGTATCAGCAACATTATAAATGCCTCCTAACTAGTGTTGTCAAAAGACCCGGTATTTCGGTACCAAGT
>NW_015615398.1:0-906 GCF_001515605.1 Sinocyclocheilus anshuiensis
AATTTGATAAAAGTATAAAATATATAGTTTATGTATACAAAAATATACAATTTTTAGCAAACTATCCTAACCACATTAGGCCAAAAAGTAGCAGGATTATTTTGTTTAAAATTAATTTATACTCCTTAATATCGAGTTTGTCAAATCTCTATGTCACTGACCTTTGGGTGGTCTTCACACAAGATGCTTCCTGTTTGATGATTGCTTCATCCTCATATATGGCCAGACATTTGAGAGGTCTTCTGATTTTGACACCACAGCTTGGCTAACTCATAGTTTCAATGGTATTCGTGTATTTAAGGGGGACCTACAAACACTAAACCTCAGGTGTCCCACATTACGCATTTTACCACTTTAGGGCAATTCACCCCTATGTATGATGACGAATGCATGTTAGTGCTAGCCCTCCTTGAACACATTGCATTATTGGTCACCCGGTTGTTTATTTACGGTTCGGAGTGACGTCTTTACCCACATACTATATGCATATATGAATTGATTTGATCCTGATACTAAATGGTTTGAAAGAAAAAAAGTGAAACATCAACACAGAACTGAAACAATTAACTTTCTGTTAGAAGTAATGTGTTTTTTACTAACATACATTCATTTCAGTTGAATCCTGCTGACTGTAAACTTTACATGTATTTCCCTCACCTTCAGATCTCAGATTGTCCTACATAACTTGGTATATACATAACGTGGTGGCCACCTCTATATATATTTACAGTACTTTTAAAGATGTTTGGAGGACCAGAAATATCTCTAATATTTCTAATATATTGAGGGTAATAAAATCTGAAACTTATTTGATGTCTTTATGGAATCATATGACAAGAAATTGAAGACAACCAGCGACCAATCAGAGAAAAAAAAATAAAAAATCAAATATATATATATATATAT
>NW_015615399.1:0-906 GCF_001515605.1 Sinocyclocheilus anshuiensis
TACCTTTATATGTAGCTACTGTCCTCGGAGCCGGTTTTATCTTTCTTCAGGAGAGGGAGGCAAATGATATTGAAGACCAGTTCACACCTGTCAATGGACCTGCCAAGCTGGAGAGGGCGATTGTGCTGGAGAATTTCCCACAGTCTGAAGATTTTTCTCAGTTACGGCTTGCGTCTGATGGCACTTATGCTTCTTTGATAATCACAGGCTTGAATGGCAAAAATATATTAACTGAAGAGGCTTTTAATGGCATTTTGGAGTTAGACAGACAAGTGAAAAATATAATGACGGGAAACACTTTTGAAAACCTCTGTGCCAGAACAAAGGGATACTGTATGTCAAATGCAATTTTAGACATTATAAATTACAATGCTTCTGAAATTACTTCTTCAACCATAACATATCCGATGAATAATGGCATGTTTTTGGGCACAAGTGTCGGCGGTGTGAAGCTAAAGTCAGATAGCTCAGTACTGACCAGTGCCAAAGCGGTCCGGCTTTTTTATTTCCTAGATGAGGAGATGACAAAGGAAAACTCAGACTGGCTTGATGGCTTTATAAAATTTTTCTCTAACTACACAGACCAGACAATGGTAAGTCAGAAATGATTGTGAGTTATATCTACATGAATACAGATTGTGTGTGTAAAAGTACCTCATATGACATTAATCAAATCATCTCCCAGAACTGTAATTCAAGCACCAAAAGTCATTCGAGATAATGGACCCAACACATGTACACTTGATTTCATGTCTGGTCATAATTTGCTGTAATTATTTCTTTACTGTGCTTCAGCACAACCCTTACAAAATAAGTATACTTCAAGTTCATTTTATTATGTATACTTAAGTGAGGTTCAAGTATATTTTAAGTATTCTTTATGTAGTAAGTATACTAATATCAATG
>NW_015615400.1:0-906 GCF_001515605.1 Sinocyclocheilus anshuiensis
ACATAAATACTAAACAAAATAAAAAGTAAAATAAATATACTAAAATACAAAATCTGCCATAAACCTACATCCTTGAATGCAAAACTAAAAAGCCACTCAATCAACTACTTCCCTATTGTTTGGTCAAGATCATTGTGTGTTCAAATATAGACAGAGTGAATTTCTAGGGGTGTAGGGAGCAGATGGAGAATACGTGCAATGGAATCCAGGGGGTGGGGAAGGGTCATTGTTCGTCAATAGAAAGCCCCCAAACTCTCTCTCCCCCCCCAAAAAAACACACACCCCACACATCTGCTGTTGTAGAACTGGAGGACTGTTCACACATCGGACAATCAGAGAGAGCTCTGCACAGCAGATTAATGTGTATTAATGTGCACCTGCTGGAAAGCGTGGCCAGTCACACACAAAAGCTCACAAACACAAGCCAGCATGAATTTGATAAAATTCTTTTCATCATGAGACGTCATTGCCTGATAGTTCGCGTTAAAGTGGGGTGTAACTTCTGAGTGTCTGAAATCTCATTAACTCAAACTAAACTGGTGTCAGAGCAGAGGGCAAAGACACACACACCCAGACACACCGCAACTAGCTCCAAAACACAGACCCAGATTGTGTGTTTTGGAGCTAGTTGCGGCTGAATAATTTAACCTTCAACTTTAACCTTCAGCTTTATCTGTGTATTCAGATATGCTTGATTCCAAACGAGAAGAATGTGGTTTAACCTTTAAGCTTCACCGTTATTCATGTTTGTGTGTGTTTGTTACCTCACGTTTCCTGGGTACAGTCCTGTCATCGCTCTCTTGAGCATCTTCATCCTTCTCCTCCTCATCTTCAGCCTGTGTGGGTGAATCAGTCTGCGTATGAATGAACTCTGGAGCAGAGCGGCGGCCATAGCGCTTACTGCCC
>NW_015615401.1:0-906 GCF_001515605.1 Sinocyclocheilus anshuiensis
ACCAGGTTTATATATTTATCATCAATAAATCAAATTTGTTTCAATCTCATACATTTAAACACTGAACAGTAAGGTCCCACTAGTTAACATTTGTAAACGCATTCACTAACCATGAGCAATACATTTGTAACTGTTCATTATTAGTTTATATCAGCTCAGATCCGTTAAATTATATTAACAGATACAAGTTTGATTTTAATAAAAGTTTGTTTTAATACTAGTAAATGTTCAAATGAATGTTAAATAAGATCAATAAATGCTTTAGAAGTATTTTTCATAGTTAGTTAATGTTAACTAATGCAGTTATAACTAAAGTTAACTAATGAAACCTCATCATAAAGTGTTATTTTAACTAACTGAATATTGCTTGTTCCACAGCTTTTTTACCAAATTATTATTTTTTTCTTTACAATGAACAGATTTATGCTGACTCAAAGCAATTTGAATTGATGCATTCTGAGAATGATTCTTTAAATAAAATCAAGTAGTTAATAATGAACTACCGCCTGATGTTTTGAGTGCAGAAATCTGACCCACTTCATTGATGTATTGTATATGCATTTCAAATACAGGCCCAAAAGTTTTTTGAGTGCATAAAGAATATAAAAGCTTTGTTTTCATTACTAGACAGCCCCTGGCGTGGTTGAAGAGCGTCTGCTTCTTGAAGGACAGTGTGCTGGACAGGACGGAGAAGTCGGCCGCTCCCAGAGAGGAGAAATACGAGCGGCACAGAGATCTGTCGATCATCGAGTAGCTGAAACACAGACAGACAAACTTGTGACGATCCAGATCCTGCTCGTGTCTCGTCTTCATGAGCTGAACATGTGTTTGTGTTTTCAGACGTACTTGTAATAGATGAGCACTTCAGTGGGATACTGGGAGAAGGCAGAGAGATCGGCGCTCTTG
>NW_015615402.1:0-906 GCF_001515605.1 Sinocyclocheilus anshuiensis
TTTTTTTTCCATCTTAAGGATTCTTATGCTTTAATGATTTATTTCGCAATCTTCGAATGTGATTAAAACTGGCATTGGTGTTGTAAACGAAGTTACTCTCAAGTTTGCCAGTAACTTTTTAGGAACTGCCATTTAATTTATCGGATCCGTACTAAGTAGTGTTGCTGAAGCTACCACTGCACTGTAGCTTTCCAAGCCACCTAATCATAATTTAAAGTAGTTAAACTATAGAATAGCTCTTTGTAGTAGTTAGCTATACTACAAGCTACTAAGAAGTAGCTAAATATGTTAGATCCATAAACAATGCAAAAGTTTGATGGCACAAAAACAACTATGCCAGGATTTTTGAATAAATGAACAAGGGTTTCTCCCATTTCAACCCTGCGTAGGAGAGAGAGGGTCATCTAGGATCTACTGATTCACTAATGATTTCCTAACACTACATATGAGAGAAAGAGAGCTGTTTATGAAAGCATTTGTTCTCTGGAACAAATCAGACTTTTGAAACGCTATAGAGAGAGTGCTGTTTTGGACAAACCGATTCATTAGAATGAACCAGACTTTCGAATGTTTTGAGAGAGCGAGGTCCATTTAGGATGAACCGCTAGATTCATTGCTAGAATGAATCAGATTTTTCAACACTACATGTTTTTAAATGTATTTGTTGAATCATATGACAAGTACTCCTCAAAGCAAACCATCAAAACTGAAATATGAGGAACAAATCATGTTGTTTTTTTTTTTATTATTATTTTGGTGACAGATGCAGATGGAGAATAGAACTATATCCAAAATTGTCCCCAATGTCCTCATTCACTATTCCCTACATTATGCCACTAATATAGTCCACTTAAAGGAGTAAATGAAAACAAATTAGCTGAGTGTGCTGGAAGGGCTGCTGCTTTT
>NW_015615403.1:0-906 GCF_001515605.1 Sinocyclocheilus anshuiensis
TTTGAGCTAATACACCACATTCCTAATCCCAGCCACTGTAGCCCAAAATAATCGCAGTCAGAGCCGCATTCTATTTTAGTTATCACACACCAGCTAGATTTGTCCATAAGTATGTTTTAATCTGTAGAAAACACTGTTGGTGAATACAAGTGCACAACTGAACACGTATTGTATTGTGACATTGCACTGATATAGGACACAAGTGAACTCATCTGCAAAAATGTGAAAATATTATTAGATGTGAATACTAATTACAGCCCTAAAGAGTTTTGCAAGAAAAAGTGCTTATTACTACAGCATGTACCAGATATTTAAAAAGTTCTGCTTTTATAAAAATGTTTAACTACAAAGTTTACTTTTTATTCTGTTTTATAGTTTTGCATTTGCTAATGCATTTTAAAAATAATCAGAAATGTTTATGTATAGTATATAAACACTATTCTATCCAAGTTTACATTTTGACAAAAAAACATTGTCTATTTTATTTTTTTTTTTTTCAAATAAACAAGAAGTTTCTCTATAGGTGTGTATTTTATTTACAAAACAGAAATCAGTTTATTACATGTTAAAATATTATATTATATTGACAATATATACACAAGTGCATCAACAGTTTTACTGATGTAGATATTTTGTCGACACTGTTGTTAAATTGACTTTTCATATTCATATCTTTTCAATTCATATTCTAGAACTTCTGTAAAATCAGCACAGCTTTGTAGCCTCTCATTCTGTCATTTAAAAAGTTTTTGGTGACAAATCTTGGTGATGGTGGACTTGTGAGGTGTGAAGCTTTTTTTTTTTCTTCTGTACTCTGCAAACGCTGTCCATCCTTTCCTCATCCCTCCATCTGTTTAGTCTGAGTCATCGCTGCTGCTGCAGTAGGAGCTGTCGCAGCATTCGGCC
>NW_015615404.1:0-907 GCF_001515605.1 Sinocyclocheilus anshuiensis
ATGAGATCACAGATCTGTATGACTGCTCCTGTATGGACTGACAATGAAACACTGAAGATTATGTTTCCTGTCTAATTCATGTGTGAAGCCATTCGCACATGCACTACCTCTCAAAAGTTTTGACCCACCTGGTTAAATTTATTTCTCATCATTATCATAAGCCAAGTTTTTTCTACTTGCTATTCTGTTATCGACATAGCCTGTTTCCATTCAATAAGCCTTTTTTAACAGTAAAATTGTGTGTGTAATGACCGCATCCTAGCAGCAATCTTTAATGCACCCTTTAGCATACAGTCAAGACAGCTGCAGTTTGACGTGGCTGAGAAAACTGCCTGAATCGACTTGGCTCATGCAACTGCATGAAAAGTTAATGGGATCATACAAATATTGAAAAATGTTTTGTTAGGCCATTTCACTGTGATTGAACTACAAATAGGCTATATTTAACACACACTTGAACATTATAGAGAAACTAAGCTTTAATGGGAACAACATTTGTTTAATTCGGTCATTCTGTGTCATGTGACACCACATTTAATTGTGTTCAAGCCTATTTTCCTTTTCATCAGACATTTGAAACATCAACATAGAATTTATTATTTTACTTACATTAAAATTGAACGCATTTAAGTAAGTTTTAGTTTAAGAAATGTTTGATTTAAGAAAAGAAAAGAAAAAACCTTGAAAAGAATGCACCTCATTCACATGGGAGTTGAGAATTTCTAGAATGTGCAGAGCTGGAATTTAGACAAAGCTTAAAAAAATCTTTTATTTTTTTTTATTTTATTTTTTTTAATCAGTATTACCATAATTATTCCAAAATCCCATAATTTTCTTAGTTTTTATGACTCTATTTATTGTAATATGTAGATTTAAAAAATGCAGAATTAGTTGTCTAAAGAATTTT
>NW_015615405.1:0-907 GCF_001515605.1 Sinocyclocheilus anshuiensis
AAAAGGTGTTTATTTCCCTATTAGGAATAACAGAGGAGAAGGGGCTGTGATGGCCTGCTAATGCTAAATAATGATCAGGGAATAGGCTGTTATCTCACTGTTAAACTCCAGCCAATCCGCCGGCACACTCTCTCCCTCACACACATACACACACAAACGCATAAGACGCCCGACTCTTAATTAGACAAGCTTGTTCACAGCAGGGTTGCTATATTTTTATTTATTTATTTGTTGTTTAATAATTGTTTATAGTAGTTATTTAAAATTAATTAGTCAAATATTAGCATTGTCTACTATCATGTTAGGGTATTTTAGAGAACATATGCAGCGTTTAGTTTAATTTTTTTATTTGAGTCAACAAAAATATCGTTTTTTTGTTTTTTTTCACTGCAATTTTTTGTTAACTATATGTAAAGTTTGAGATCAGTACGTTTTATTTATTTTTTTTTTTTTCAGCCACAGCACTGAACTGTTATAAGTTGTGAACCATTTTAATAATGCATGTGAATGAAAAAAGGGATGTGGTGCGAAACGCCTTTTGAACATGAAACCCAGCAGGTGAGCAAAGCTCAAAGACTGTTTTTAACAGGATTCTGCGAGCCGCGACTCAGGATGCCACTGACCTGGAAAAAAAATAGTGTACTATAAACATCCTTGTTTGGCTGCTATGGAAAACAATGTCTTTTTCTCATTCACAGTTTGTAAAACCACAGCAAACCATACATTTCATCCATGTTGACTGTTTGTCCTGCATGCAATTTATGACAGAACGGCGTAAAACAAATATGGGAATTATTTCACCTTCATGATAGACGGAGGCAACCAGGCACAGTCCCGATTTGCTCGGAGCAGCTTGTTCTGGATTTCTATCTACCCCAGCACAGCGGTGCCTAATCAAACATCACTA
>NW_015615406.1:0-907 GCF_001515605.1 Sinocyclocheilus anshuiensis
GAAAGTGGCCTGGAAGGGCCAAGTTTGCCCATCACTGCTCTTGTGTGTGAATAGTTTGGGTATGAGAAGAGACAGTATGTAGGTCTATAGTGGGTTTCCAGCTCATGAACTCCTACCGTACCTTTAACCTCATTCCTTTACTGAGCATCTCACACAGCTGATATATTTGTTTTTGTTCCTAGGCGTACACTGCATATGGAATTACATCAAACAGGGCGTTTACAAACCAGAAAGGTATGACCACTGCAGTGCTAAATGGAAAAATCAATCACTAAAAAGCTCTGATTCACTTCTCTTGCATAAGAAAATACAAGAGGTCCTCTGCTGGAATAATGGTGTTGCTTTTTTAGGCATTAGAGTTGGTGAGGATTGGATTTCTGTTGCAGTGGCAACCATCAACAACAAGCATGGTTTATTTCAGTGACACCACTCTGAAACTGAAAATATAATTCACACTCACAAATGCACTTAACCCTGCCTTAATTAATACCAAAATAACCATGACCACAGTTACACAACATTATAATTTCTGAGATTTTATGCAACAGCTAAAGATATGTTATGTTGCTTACTGACAAAACCTTAAAATAAGGTTAATTTATTTTTCCTATAAATTAGATTTTTTTTTTTTTTATTTCAAATAAAGTTACCTAAGGTAATAAGACTATAGCCTGTACTACCTAACGCAGGGCAATAGAGAAATGATGCAAGGCTGTACAGAAATTGATGGGCACTTTGCTGAATGTCTTTTCAAGATCAAACATTTGGCAGCCAATGGTAAATGGGTTTGCTATACAGCAAAACTCTGTTCAAGGACTCAAGGAAGTTTTATTTGATTACATTTCTGGTCTATATTTAGCGGCTACATGAATTACAGCAACAGATGTTTTAGTACACAGAGTTCAGG
>NW_015615407.1:0-907 GCF_001515605.1 Sinocyclocheilus anshuiensis
CTGGATGGAATCAAAGTCTGAAGCTAAAAAATCGGAGTCTGTGACAATCATACACTACGCGATTTTCTATGGAATCGGTCAACTCAAATCTACAGAGTGGCTTTGACTTTTGGCAACTAGCATCAACTTCTCCAGACTGTAACTCGGTAGAAAATCAGGGCAAAATTCATGTAGTGTATTCCAGGCTTTAGAGACGCAATACTTGACTAAACAGCCCTTTGCTAGTTCAGCGCTTCGTGCATGACCTGCTGTTGGCACTATTTTCTGGCTCCAGACAAAATGTGCCATGCGCCGACCACCGGATGATGAAATGGCAGCAAAGTGCATCTGTTATGCTCCCAAACATTACGAATGCATGATCTAGAGAGTTTAAAGCATGCTTTGAAGAATGCAGGTACAAAATAATAAACTAAAAGGAATCAAGATGCATGATCTAGTTTGAAAACATGCTTGGATGGTTTATACAGATTTAAACACAAATGCATATGTTTTCACAGCACGTTTTGGCACCTCAAATTATTCTAAAGATTGATTCTAGTTTAAAAGTGGACACAATATGTAGAGTTTAAAAACATGCACTGATGTTTTAAACACAAATGCATGTGTAAATTAAAATAATACAGCATGCTTTGACATCTCAAATTAATCTAAATAATAAATCCAGTTAAAAAAAATACAAATGTGGACACAAAATCTAGAGTTTAAAATTATGTTTTGATGTTTTAAAAGCTGAATGCACATATAAATACGTCTTACAGCATTATTTTAAAGATTGAACAGTTAAAAATAAGAATGTGGAGACAAAATCTAAAGTTCAAAAGCATGCTCGGATGGTTTAAACTACTCTAAATGTTGATTTATTTTTATTTATTTATTCACTTTTTAACGCCATGCCAGCATCAAGGCT